>NC_140493.1:22711390-22908890 GCF_964271855.1 Acomys minous
TTATGACAAGGCTACGGAGGGGGAAGGCTGCCTCCTAAAACACAACTTTGAATAAATATTTTTGCATCAGTTTGGAAAAAGTAACATAAAGGGCTCCCCAAACAAAAGCCTTTTTCTTCCTGCGTAATTGTGTGTTCCACGCCATGTCATCCCAATCAGCAGGCTGTTGTTTTCTAAGACGGGTTTTATGCCATTTGTGCTTCCCAGGAGACTGACTGGCTAAAGGACAAGGTTGAAGCGGGAAAAGAGAGGAAACCTTTTGTCTGCCGGTTTCCAAGAACTTGGACCATGGAGTTTGCCAGGAGGTTGGACAGCATCAACGTCACCGCCTTGCCGATAGTAGTACTGGCCGAGCAGCTGGTGGTGTCGCGGAAAGGGCCGGAGAATACTTTGCAGAAGCAGTTGACGAAACACCTACCCAGTATCCTTCTAAAGCTGTCAGCCACGCTCAGACCAAATACACCTACCCGAGCCTTACCACCGAGTGTAGCGAGTGCTCACAGTTCATATGTCACCTGTGAGCTCAGTCTATACGCCATAGTGATTCTCTCTCCAGTGTTTAAGTCCTTTCTAGCCGCTGCAGGAATGTGATGTTTTGAAGGGTTGCTTGGCTAGAGGTTTGTTTTTGAGACAGAGTTTCTCACTGTTAGCCTTGGCTGTCCTGGAACTGGATTTGTAGACCAGGCTGGCCTTGAACTTGGAGATCCGCCTGCCTCTGCCGAGTGCTGGGACTAAAAGCGTGCACCATCACCATCTGGGTGAGGTTTATTTTTTTCAAGCAGAAGGAACTCAAAAGAAAGATGCTCTGTGGACCAGGCTGACCTCAAACTCACAGAGGTCTGGCTACCTCTGCCTCCCAAGTGCTGGGATTAAAGGTGTACACCACCACTGCCGGGCAGGTTTTGTTGTGGTTTGGTAGTTGCTGTTGTTGTTTTGGTTGGTTGGTTTATTTGGTTTTGGTTGGCTTTCTTTGCTTCTCCCTTCCAAAGAATTAGGGCTGTAGACATAGTAGTAACTAGAAGCCAAGGGCTAGCCTTCTGTCCCTTGACAGGCAAGCTGGCCACCTAGATTTTTCATTTCCTCTGGCTGGCCTCACCTCTCCTCACCTGCTAGCCATCCTACTAGGGCTCTGTCTGCCCCCTCGGGCATCACTCTGGCTCTACTGCAGTGGTCCCCTCCCCCGCTCTGTCTTCACTGATCCTCATCTCTCTAAACCCTGCATTACAAAACCCCATCTCACAGTCCATCCAGCAAATAGCCCTCTCGAGTTATAAATAACCGCAGGCTTTAAGGCAACGCTGCCACCAGGCAGAGGGCACCTTCCGCTTCCTCGTTCCCACACGCCCCTTCAAAATCCTTCCCATCTCAGTCTGTAAAGGGTCTGACTTTTCTTGGGTCTCTTTCTAATGCGCCTCTTAGTCCCACACTCCACTTGGCCTTGTCTGTGTCACATGTCCCTCTTGGCACCATCACCGTCCAAGTACCTTCCCCATGGAAGGCAGAGTGAGCCAGCTTCATGGGGAAGGAGTGGATTGTCAGGATTTTGAGACTTACAGCCCCCTGTCCCGGGAGACCCTGAGGCTAAGACACGACGTGCAAATGGTGGAAAGGTAGCAGGCAGGTCAGACTGATCAGACACAAAGAGAGGCTCACGGGATAGATGACAATAACAGGATGCCCTTTGACCGAATCAATCTGCACCTGAAAATCTCCCTTAAAGAAATAGGCCAGGGGCTGGAGAGATGACTCCCATACTTAGAGGCTTACTGCTCTGGGTTCAGTTACCAGCGCCCACACCGTGATGTTCACAGCCACCTGGAGCTCTAACTCCAGGGGCTCCATGGGCCCTTGCACGCACAGGGTGCACATACATATGCTCAGGCACAAGCATATATACACAAAGTAAAAACAGCTTTTTTTTTTTTTTTTTTTAAGACAGGGTTTCTCTGTGTTAGCCTTGGCTGTCCTGGACTCGCTTTGTAGACCAGGCTGGCCTTGAACTCACAGCGATCCATCTGCCTCTGCCTCCTGAGTGCTGGGATTAAAGGCGTGTGCCACCAGGCCCGGCTGTAAAAACAGCTTTTTAAAAAGAAAAGTATTAGTGCCAGGTGTGGTGGTGCATGCCTTTCATCCCAGCACTCTGTCTAGAACTCCCCGCCCCCCCCCCCCCAAATAAAAGTATTCCAAAATTTGAAACTGTTCTTGGTGGCCACTCTCATCCCAGCGCTGTTTGTCATTATAAATGGCCTACAGAACAATGGCCCAGCGACAAGAAAGCACACTAAGGTGTGTGTTCTAAGTGGCCTGTGCTATGCTACTGAAACCATATTGTGAACATTGTTTGGCTGTCAGGCAGGTTCTTGTGACGAGGAGTCATGGAGGTGAAACAGGCACTGACATTGTAACTATGCTTCCAGAAAACACTGGAAGGGGCACACGCCTGAGGCAGGAGGAGCCTGTCCTCCCCTATCAAAAACTGAAACAAAATCCAGAAGGAACTCTCCCAAAACTTATATTGTATTATTGTCGTTGTTATTATTAATTTATTTTTATTATTTTGTTTTGTTTTTCAAGACAGGGTTTCTCCGTGTAGCCTTGTCTGTCCTGGACCAGCTTTGTAGGCCTGACTGGCCTTGAACTCATTGTGGTTGGGAGGCAGAGGCAGGCAAATCTGCCTCCCAGAGTGCTGGGATTACAGGCGTAGGACATCATGCCCAGCTCCTCCCCAGACCCTTCAATTATTATTTAGTATTATGTATGCAGCGTTCTGCTTGCATGTACACCTGCAGGCCAGAAGAGGGCGCCCGATCTCATCATAGTGGACCTTTGGAAGAGCAGACAGTGCTCTTAACCTCTGAGCCATCACTCCAGCCCTATCTCAAGGGTGGAGGGGAAGGCAGTATATGGATGGCTTTTTCCAAGGTAACTCCAACACAGGAAACTTCCTTTCCTCTTCCTCCTCTTTCTCTTCCTCTTCTTTTTTGTTGGCTCGCTTCCTCCCCCGACCCCCTTTTTTTTCTTGTTCTTTTAGAGCATATATACTATAGCCCTGGCTAGCCCAGAGATCACTATGAAGCCCAAACTGGTCTTAAACGCATAGCAACCCTCCTGCCTCAGTCTCCTAAGTGCTAGGATTACAGTCATGAGTGTTCACACCAGTTCACTGGTTTTCATTTATAATTTACAAAGTAACTCGCTTAAACAAGATGAAGTCAGGGGATGCTGGCAAAGGGAGTGAATCCGCAGACAGCGTGGCCTGGACCACGCCCCTGACCGAGGCGCTCTTCTGCGGCCAGGTGATCACTTCCTGGAGTTTCCTTAGCAGCCCGCCTCCCAGCATGCATCATTGGCTCCATGAGCCAGGTGAACCGGAAGATCACCCAAATAGACTTGGGCCTGTTGGACAGCACGTTGGTGAGTTGAAACAGATGCTGCAGCTGAGGCAAGGCCTTGGGGACGGAGGCTCTTAGTGAGGGTCCTCGAGCTGCTGCTCTTTGGGCCCTGCATTTCTCCAAAAGCGTGTTGGTACAGTAGAAGTTTCAATGTCCACTTTTTAAAAAATGTATGTCTCTGTGTGTCTGTCTGTCTGTGTGGGGCGGGGGGTGGGGGTGGGGGCACATGTGAGCAGGTGCTTCTGCAGGCCTGGGATTGTTGGAGCCCCTGGAGTGGAGCCACTCAGTGTGGAGAATGGGTACTGAACTTAGGTCCTCTGAAAGAGTAACAAGTGCTCCTAACCACTGAGCGACCTACGGCCCCAGCTCCAGCAGGCGGCTGCTTAGGAGGAGATTTAAACTCACAGTGAAACATACGCTGAGCCATTATGCTGGCCTTGATAATCTTTGTATGCATGTTTGTGTGTGTACGCATATGTATGCACATGTATGAGTGTCGTGTGTGTGTGTGTGTGTGTGTGTGTGTGTGTATTTTCAAGACAGGGTTTCTCTGTGCCCGATACTCTTTTCATGCATGTGGAGCCATTTTTTATGAGTGAGGAGTGGACCACGGGCATCACTCCCCAGCCCACCTCTGCTCTGGGACTGGAATTAAGTTGTGAACAGCAGGAGCTTACACGGACACACTCCCTGAAGTGGTTCTGTACCATATTCATGTGCTGTGTGAGCTTTCTAGTTAGACTGTCAGTTCAAAGTTCCTGTCAGAGGGTTCTCTTGAATTCTGACAGGAGGGAACGATCCTCAACATCAGGTACCAGGCCTGACAATAACCCATCTACCTCAGGGTGTTCACAGGGATGAGGTGGATAGTTACAACATGTGCCTGACCCAGCTAGGGCTTAGAAGGGCACATGGTCTCAGCAGGGGCAGTGTGTGTGTGTGTGTGTGTGTGTGTGTGTGTGTGTGTGTGTGTGTGTTGTGAGTGCACAGGGAAGAGGGGCAATGCCTGTGTGTGAGTGGTGTGTGTGAGTGTGTGTATGTGTGCAGAGGGGCAGTGTGTGTGTGAGTGGTTTGTGTGAGTACACAGGGAAGAGGGGCAGTGTGTATGTGTGAGTGGTGTGTGTGAGTGCACAGGAAAGAAGTTTACATAGTCTTCATGTCCTCTGCCATCCCACAATCCCTCCTGCTGGGAGATGCAGCCAGCACCTGCAGCCATAGCTCTGTCCAAGCACAGCACTAGCCCCTTGGCGGACAAGTGGTACATCATGAGGGCCACTAACATTCCCATTTCTTTCTTTCTAAGGTGAGGGTAGGGGAGCATTAGCGATCAGCAGTGGGCTCTGCTGAGAGGTCAAGGGTACCTCAATCACTAACAATGTTAACCCCTTGTAAGCAGCCCCATTTGACAGCTCTGTGCTGGAGTGTGACACACACTGAATACTTTCGGGTCCTTCTAGGGACCATGGGAGGTAGGTGGTATTAACTTCTTCTTCTTCTCCTCCTCCTCTTCCTCTTTTTCTTCTTTTCCTCCTCCTCTTTTTTTTCTCCTCCTCCTCCTCCTCTTCTTCTTTTTGAGACAGGGTCTCTCTGTGTATCCCTGGCTGTCCTAGACTCGCTTTGTATGCAGGGCTGGCCTCGAACTCAACATCAACCTGCCTGCCTCTGCCTCCTGAATGCTGGGATTAAAGGCATGCGCCACCACGCCTGGCAAATTATTACCTTCTTATAGAAAGATGCGGGTTCAGTCAGCACCCTACTCTGCAGCCTCTGCTTCTCACAAGTACAGCCAGGAAGTCAGCTTAAAGCAGGGGTGCTGGTCTGATGACACACAATGGCCTCATGTCAGTGACATTGGTGACCATGGTGCTTGGCTACATACTTTGTTCTGGGCTTTTGGATGCCAATAAGGGAACCCCAAGCCTGGCTCTTTTCCTTGGATTTTACATTAATCCACCTCCCCCTACTTTTTTTCTTCTTCTGGTTTTTGAAGGCAATTGAGACATATGAGTCGGAGAAGACGTCCTTAAAAGAGAAAACCCGCGGCAGCCCTGGAGACAGAGGCAAAAATTCTTTCTCAGCCTGAAAAGTATTTTTGTGGGGTTTGCTTTTATTGTCATTTGTTTGTTTAGAATAGTTTTTTTTAGCTGTTTTAGTTTTGTGGTGCTTGGCGTGGATCCCAGAGCCTTGCACATGCTTGCCACTGATGTGACCCCAGTGATTTTTTTTTTCTTTTAAGTCTTTGAATTGCAGTTGAGTAGGTAATCCAGAATTCTACCTAAGGTAGTCTTTGTCCTCTCCTGGAGTAGCATTCCATCAGACTTGACACTGGACAAGGAAGGAGGGAGGGACAGAGCCACACAGAGGGACTAACCCCGTCCTTTGATGCCCGTGCCTTCCCTGCATAAGGCCCCACCTGGTGGTGCCATCAGATCTACTTGACAAGAGTCCCTCTAGGAAGGAGAGCCTGCCTAGTGCACAGTGTCTGGTCTTCCCGGCTGCTTCTAACTGGAGAGGCCAGGAGACCTGTCACCCAGCAGCCTTAGCTCCCAGTAGCAGGTGCAAACCCCACCCCTCACTTCTAACTTCTCCTCCAATCTCTCAGCCAAGAAACCGAAGGAAGAGCCACCTATTTCCTGCAAAGGCTCAGAGCTCCGGAAAGCCAGAGTGGCCCTGACCAAAAGGGTAAGAGCCCATCACTGTGATGCTTTCCCAGTGGTCTCTACATGTACACACTTGGTGCCTAGATAGTGCTTCGAAGGTCCAGCAATCCTTTAACTCTAGAATTGCTTCTGTCTGTCACTCTTGAAAGGACAGAGCTGACCCAGCCCCAACAAGAGAGTCACAGAGCGCCATCTGTTACTGTTAGACATGAGCGTTCCCCCCTTTAGAAACAGAGTCCTCCCGTCTCACTGACATGGTGCCGCACAAGTTCATGTGCCTTCTACACAGCGGGTCCCCATGTCGCGCTCCACTCACCAGCCAGGCTGGTTATAGTGATTGCTGCTGACACGGCAGGAAGCGGAGATGGCTGTCTGGGGTCATGCGGCATGTCAGAGGAAAGGCACAGCTTTCCACTCAGCTCACTGACGTCAGGCCATCCCTTCCTCTACTGCCAACAAGTCCTGACTCACAGTCGTCCCTGTCCAGACTCACAACCATGGGCTGGGGTTGTGGCTCAGGGGTAGAGTGCTTGTTAGCGTACACAAAGCTCTGACTCCAGCATTGAAAAAAAAATAGCTTCAAAAAGAACCCACAAAGCTGGTTATTTATACTACCCAGATCCCCTGTACCCAAAGCCTTAGGAAACAGCGAATTACTGTTTAAAAAAAGAATCTAATTATATTTCTTTTGTATGTATGTGGGTGAGTGTAGGTGTGGGTGTGGGTGCACGTACCATGACACACATGTGGAGGTCTGAAGACAACTAGCAGAAACCAGTTCTCTCTTTCTACCTTGAGAGTCCCGGGGATTGAACTCAGGTCTTCAGACTTGGCGGCTGGCAGCTTTACTCACGGAGCCATCTCGATGGCGCCTACTTAACCATCCCTTATTTTCTCTCTACAAAACTGTTGCACTGTCTTCCTATAGAAAGGGAAGGAAGGCACCATATTGTTTTAAACTGTCAAGATGATGGAGCCTACTTTCATGTTTCGCTTCTTTTTTTTTTTCTTCAGCAAACAGCAGATAAGAATCTGCTGGCAGAGCTACACCAACACCCCCCGTTTGATGAAACTAAGCCTAACAGACTTCCCAATGGCGTAGAGTTCTGCGACATGGTGGGCAACGTGATCCGGTCTGAGAAAAACACCCTCAGTGGCAAGGTAAGGAAGACAGCAGAGAGCAGGTCCTGCCTTAGGCCAGCCCTCCCCTGACTGTGCGTGTGTGTGTATGTGTGTGTGTGTGCGTGTGTGTGTGTGTGTGTGTGTGTGTGTGGTCAGAGGACACTGTGGGAGGGATGGAACCCTGTCGTCAGTATTGGCAACAGTGCTTTTACCTACTGAGCCATCTCTCCAGCACTGTCAGTAAGTTTTGAGCATGTGTCCCATGAAAAAACCTGGAGCGTTCACCTTCATAGACACAGGCCTGTCTGTGGGCTGCGTGCTGGTCTGTCAGCCACTCTCTGGCACTTCAGTAAGCTGACTCCTCCTATCTTCCAGTCAGGACACCTATGGTTTGGATGTGAAGGATCCTCCAACAAGGCTCATGTGTTATTTATTTATTAATTCTTTTTCGTTGTATTTTTTCTTTCTTTCTTTCTTTTCTTTTCTTTTTCTTTTTTCTTTTTTTTGGTTCTTCCAGACAGGGTTTCTCTGTGTAGCCTTGGCTGTCCTGGACTCACTTTGTAGACCAGTTTGGCCTCAAACTCACAGCAATCTGCCTGCCCGAGTGCTGGGATTAAAGGTTTGGGCCACCACACCCAAGCTTAAGGCTCATGCGTTAAAGGCTGGTTCCCAAATGTAGTGGTCAGAGGTAGGGCTTTGGGGAAGCGATTGGCCATGATGTCCTGCCTTCTTTGTCATTGCATCGATGGATTCCTGATTTGATGGCATAACTGGGGATTAACGCCAGTTGTTTTTCTCATTGCGCATGGTTTCAGAGCGGTCAAGTGGATGTGTCTCTGTCTATGGCAGTGGGAGGTGGTGGCTGCTGGTTTACATGGTGGTAGATAGGAAACAGGGCGGAGCAGAAGACCCACACTACGGTTGGGCTACCCCTTGAGAGCTGTGCACAGAGCTCTAGAAGGGAGAGTGATGATGCTCACGGATGCTCTGTGCCTACGTGAGGCAGTGTCAGAGGCAGGCAGCAACTGTGTGGACATCTGCAGAGGGAAGATGCTCACAGCACTCTCGGCAACCACGTAGCTGGGCCTCTTCATCTTTTATGGTCGCATCATCTCTGTCCCCCACAAAAGCTCTGGTCTCTTAAACAGTCACCCGCTCTGGTCCCTGGGAGTCACATGTCAGCTGTACTGACTGTTACACTTCACTCCTTACCCCCATCAGCCATCTCCCTGTCTCTATTTCTCTTACTCCATTTTTTTCTTCACCCCCATCCCTTCCTCCCCTTCTTTCTGGTGCCTTCCTGCTGCCTGACTGTGCTGAGTCAGTCCCATCTGAGTGAGAGGAAGAATGAAGGTGTGTGATTCAGTGGCAGACACATAGGCAGCACTCAATAATCTATCTTCTATTTTATTCTATTACGGGGCAACATAAGCTAAATTTTCTGCTCCTCTGAGCTTGTGAATAATTGCTTTAATTTTGACTTACATGTGTTTGTTACTGATTCGGTAGAATCTCGTGGCTCTGTCTCTTGCATTTGTGTAATAGCCACACTGTCCAGAGATGAGAGGGGGAGGAGGTAGCTGGGTGGCCCCCATCCCGAGTTATGGGTTCCCAGTACTGGCTCTGCCACTTGCTTGCCATAACACTTTGGTCCTCAGAGTCCTGACTGTGGGGCCTCAGTCTCTTAGTATGTGATAATACTGTGTGCTCAAAGCTTCCAACCAGGTTAAGAGAAAATGTAATGTCACTTAGCTTAGGGTTACAAAAATCATGAGGACTCACTGAATAGTTAGGGGCCTTTTTCTTTTCCCCCATTGCTGGGGAATCAGCACTCAGAAGGCTGAAGTAGGAGAAGTCACAAGTTACAGGCATAGGTGACAGAGTGAGACCCTGTCTTGAGCAACAACAGCAGTGGTAATAATCACAGCAGGGGCAAAAACAACAACAGTGGTAATAATCACAACAGCAATAATAATAACAATAGCAGTAGGCCAGGCGGTGGTGGCGCACGCCTTTAATCCCAGCACTTGGGAGGCAGAGGCAGGCGGATTGCTGTGAGTTTGAGGCCAGCCTGGTCTACAAAGTGAGTCCAGGACAGCCAAGGCTACACAGAGAAACCCTGTCTTGAAACACCCCCCCCCCCAAGGGCTGGAGAGATGGCTCAGTGGTTAAGAGCACTGCCTGCTCTTCCAAAGGACCTGGGTTCGATTCCTAGCACCCACATGGCAGCTCACAACTGTCTGTAATGCCAAGATCTGACACCCTCACACCAATGCACATAAGTTAAAATTAAATAAAAAATTTTAAAAAAAGAAAAGAAAAGAAAAGAAAATCCGCCCCCCCAAAATAGTGGTAATCATAACAACAGCAGTAATGACAACAATGACCCCAATAATAATGTGTTTTCTTTTCTTTTCAAGTCTTTCTGTTCAGACAGAGAATTGGAGAAGTTTCTGACTTCTCCTTTTCCCAGTGCCATATGGCTGGATAGCTTTTGGTGGATATTTCATGACAGGTACCAGGTAAATGTGAATCTGTTTCCTCCTTTGCTTAACTTACTTTCCTGTGGAACAAAGTCCTGTTACTTTAACATGAGCAACAAGCCCCTCCAATCCCATGAGTCACCTCTACACCTACCCAGGCTCCTCCCACGTACCTGAACTTCAGCCTTACCCAATGTCCTGCAGCACCCCTGAGCTTGAATAGACAGTCTCTACTAAGTAGTAGGTCTAGGGCAGGGGTGTGAGGAGAACTTGGCACTCCTGGGCCAGAGTTAGGAGTTTTCCTTCACAAACACTTCTTTGTAAATGTGGACAGAAGACAAGCAGCTTATTCCCCAAAGCATATGAGGTCAGCTCACTGGAGAATAATATTTCTGATGTGAGAGCCGTGCTTCACCTGAATCGCAGACCCAGGCCAGGTGTAGTGGTCCATATCTGCGGTCAGCTTGGGGTTACCTGGTGAGGCCGAGGCCATGTCTGGTGAAACAGCAAACAAACAAACAAAAAAAGCATGGAAGCCTTTGGCTGCTGCATCAAGGATGCTAGTGTCTCTCTGCCTGTCTCTCTTCTGGCAGCCGAACAAGGAGATCCAGAACAAGCTGTTCGACCGAATAGCCCAAAATTATGCCCGCCTATTGTTCACGAGGGTCTGGTCCCACTATGAAGAGGCACTAATAAAAGTGAGTGTCACCTGCTGCTTAGCAATACCTCTGCTGGCAAGACGATGCCCCAAACAGGCCTTCCATAAAGGAGTAATACGTATTTGTGCCCTAGCTTGTAATTTAGCCGTTATAGTCACTGGGGAAGATGTCACAATATGTTCTGAATGGCAAAAAAAATCAATTGAATGGTTTTTTTTTCTTTTTTCTTTCTTCCTTTTTTTTTTTTTTTTTGTTTTTTGTTTTTTTGGTTTGGTTTGGTTTGGTTTGGTTTGGTTTGGTTTTTCAAGACAGGGTCTCTCTATGTTAGAGAGGGTCACTTTGTAGACCAGGCTGGCCTTGATCGAACTCACAGCGATCTGCCTGCCTCTGCCTCCCGATTAAAGGCGTGTGCCACCACGCTTGGCTTTCTTTTTGGCTTTTGTTTTTTGTTTTTTGAGACAAGGTTTCTCTCTGTGTAGCCTTTCCTGTCTTGGACTTGATTTGTAGACCAGGATAGCCTTGACTCACAGAGATACACCTGCCTCTGCCTCCAGAGTTCTGGGATTACAGGCGTGTAGCACCACTGCCCAGCTCAACTCAATGTTTTAAAACTATGTATATAGTAATCACACATTTTGTAACAAACGACTCAGCTCACGGTATATCATGTCTTTGTCAGTGGTCCTATGAGATTAGATCACACAGAGGTGAGAAGCCGTTATAGTTTGTGTAAACACAGTCTGTGATGCTCATACGATAATGAAATCATCTATTGATGCAGCGGTCAGTGTATCCTCACCATTAGATGATAACACACATTCTGTGTGTACAAGCACACACATGCACATCCAGGAACAGAAAAAAAAATCTGTGAAATATTTGCCAACTTCTGAATAATGGTTATCTCTGAGGAGTGAGGTCATGAGAGATTTTACTGTTCTTTTTTTTTTTTTTTTTAAGAATTAAAACAGTTTTTATTTTATGTATGTGGGTGTTTTGCCTTTGTGTGTGTGTGTGCCATGTTCACATAGGGCCAGCAAAGAGCAGATGACAGGGCACTAGATCCCTGGGACTGAGTTACAGCCTGCTGTGAGCCACCATGTAGGTGCTGGGAATTGAACCTGGGTCCTCTGGAGTAACAGCCAGTGCTCCTAACTGCTGAGCCATCCTTCTAGCCCCTTTGGTATTCTAGTTCATGTTTCTGTAGTTTTCAAATAAGCGTGTAATGTTAAAACGAGAAGTGTAAACATGTATATTTTTTGTGTGTATGTGTATCTGAACTAAAGAGCACTAAGGGGAAGAAAATATGTCAATATTTAGATAATTTTGCCAGGCGTGGTGGCACATACCTTTAATCCCAGCACTCAGGAGGCAGAGGAATATGGATTGCTGTGAGTTCGAGGCCAGCATGGTCTACAGAGCAAGTCCAGGACAGCTAAGGCTACACAAAGAAATCCTGTCTCGAAACAACAACAACAACAAATTTAGATAAATTTTACTTGGGGAAGAACAATGTAAACATGATCCAGGGGGAGTAGCCATAAAGCATCCACAGCGTGTGTGTGTGTGTGTGTGTGTGTGTGTGTGTGTGTGTGTGTGTGTGTGATGTGTGTGTGTGGTATGTTTGTGTGTGTGTGTGTGTGGTATGTGTGTGTGTGTGTGTGTGGTGTGTCTGTGTGTGGTATGTGTGTGTGTGTGTGTGGTATGTGTGGTATGTGTGTGTGTGTGTGTGGTATGTGTGTGTGTGTGTGTGTGGTATGTGTGTGTGTGTGTGTGTGGTATGTGTGTGTGCGGTATGTGTGTGTGTGTGGTGTGTGTGTGTGTGGTATGTGTGTGTGTGTGGTATGTGTGTGTGTGTGTGTTGTGTGTGTGTGTGTGTGTGGTATGTGTGTGTGTGTGTGTGTGGTATGTGTGTGTGTGTTGTGTGTGTGTGTGTGTGGTATGTGTGTGTGTGTGTGTGTGTGGTATGTGTGTGTGTGTGTGTGTGTGTGGTATGTGTGTGTGGGGGGGTGTATGTGTGTGTGGTGTATGTGTGTGTGGTGTGTGTGTGTGTGTGGTATGTGTGTGTGTGTGTGTGTGTGGTATGTGTGTGTGTGTATGTGTGTGTGGTGTGTGTGTGTGTGTGGTATGTGTGTGTGTGTGTGGTATGTGTGTGTGTGTGTGGTGTATGTGTGTGTGGTGTATGGTTTTTTGTGTGAGACAGGGTCTCACTCTAGCCCAGTCTAACTTCAAACTGACTATGTATTGTTGACTAGCCTCAAATGCTCCATCCTCCTGCCTCAGTCTCCAAGTGAGAATTACAAGCCTGTGTCACTACAGCCAGCTATTAACTGTATGGGTTTTTAAAACTACTACTACACACAATTAAGATATAAATAACCAGCTGGGCGTGGTTGTGCACTCCTTTAATCCCAGCACTCAGGAGGCAGAGGCAGGCAGATCTCTGTGAGTTTGAGGCCAGCCTGGTCTACAGAGCAAGTTTCAGGACAGCTAGAGCTGTTACATAGAGAAACCCTGTCTCAAATAAAAAAACCACAAAAACAGACAAACAAATGAGAAATCCACCAAGGAAGAAGTATGGGTAGGAGAAAAGTTTACACACGCGCGCGCACACACACACACACACACACGCACGCACACACACACACACGCGCGTGCGCACACACACACACACGCACGCGCACACACACACTAAAAATAATAATTAAACACCCTTGGAGCTAGGGCTATAGCTCAGAAATAGAGTGCATCTCAACATGCGTAAGGTCCTAAGTTTGTTCCCCAGCATCACACAAAGAGAAGGGGAGAGAGGAAGAGAGGAAGAGGAGAGGAGAGGAGCCCCTTTAAGCCTGAATAGTGGTTCATGCCTGTAATTCCAGCATTCAGGAGGCTGAGAGATGATTTTCCTAAGTGCTTGGGCTGTGTAGTGAGACCGTGTCTCAAAACCAAAGGAAACAGAAACAAAAGCAAACCTGCTCCGATTGGGGGAGATGGTGTAAGGGGGAGGGGCGTGTGCATGTTTGTGGACACGTCTCCGTATCTTGCTATTTCCTTGGTTGTGCTCTGGGCATGCGGAGGGGTGGGCGGTGTGGGGGGATGGAGGATGCTGGCTGAGCAGACCAGTGTTCCTGAGGAGCATCCTCAGTGACCCCAGGGGAGGCAGCCCGAGGTAGAGCGGAAGGCAGCCCGGTGCTGGGAAAGAGTTTGGTCACAGACCCTTGGCTCTACCAGGGCTCTTTCCTAAGGCCAGTGACGCTGGGACTGACGCTGAGTTCTGCTCCCTCCCCAGAGGCTCCCTTCACTTCTGAGCAAAGGCCTGTATACCAGCTTCTGCTGCTGCTTCCCCCAGTCCTGGTTCAACACCCACGAATTCAAGTCGGAAATCTGTAACACCATGGACCTGTGGATTTCAGGTGAGAAGGGAGGGGCTTCCTGCCAACCAGGGGAAGAACTTGGTGCAGCAGGCGGGTGTGTTCCCTCTCCATCAAGGGAGCCTTCCTGGTCTCTTTTTTTTTTTTTTCGAGACAGGGTTTCTCTGTGTAGCCTTGGCTGTCCTGGACTCACTTTGTAGACCAGGCTGGCCTCGAACTCACAGTGATCACCTGCCTCTGCCTCCCGGGTGCTGGGATTAAAGGCGTGCGCCACCACGCCCGGCTCCTGGTCTCTCTTTAACAGTAATATGCTTGGGGTTGAGATGCTATGGCAGGGATTTTGTGAGGTCAAAGCCAGGCTGAACTCGTGGCAAGACCCTGCCTTAAAACAAACAAACAAACAAACAAAAAAACCCACCATGAATACAACAGCCAAAATGAACCATAAAGAAAGTTAAAGCCCGGGCATGGTCCCGGCACTTGAGAAGCAGAAACAGGAAGGTTGCTATGAGTTTGGGCTAGCCTGGGTTACATGGGGAATAACCAACAGGAACTGAGACCCATCTCAGAACACCAGAGAGGAAGGGAGGGGGAAGGAAAGAGGGAGGGATGGAGGAGGAGGGTGGGAGAGAGAGAGAGAGGGCGAGGATGAGAGTGAGAACTGAGCGGCAGTCCAAATTCCCCTCCCCTTGTAGACAGTTCTGAGAGATGTCTGCCCGATCTGAGCATCTCTGCCTACCCCACCCCACCCCCATCTGCAGGGAGCAAGACATCCTTTCCTAGGATGCCGAAGTGTCGGCTGGGTCCCGTTAGTTACCCACGTGTCTCGAGCTGACGGACCCCAGAGCAGCATGACCCACGCGGCCACCACAGCCCACTTGAGCACACACTGTGCCAGCTGCACACGCATCGCAGCTGTCTTCCTCCTTCCCCCCACATCTCAGTCTAAAGCCTTCTTGAGGTCACTGAATGCTGCTATTTATTGTGAGGGTTTTTTTGTTTTTTTGTTTTTGTTTTTTTCCTGTCTAGATACTGTGAGAAATGGGCAACTCTTACATTTTATGTTGGGGGCAGGAAGTAACGACAAGGTCACTTCCTCATAAGGAGCTCTATAGGTGCAGTAAGGAACCGTGGCTGGGTCACAGGGTAGGACCGGCATGCTTTGGGGGGAATCTCTGTACAGGCTGCCTAGCGCTCACCGCCTCCTTCCCACAGGAGTCACACAGAGGCCATTTATCTACCTGCCAGGGAGATGTACCTACTAATGTGTGGTGTCTCCCCAGGAGAAGCACATCAGAGACTCAGTGGCCAAGGTTTTCATTCAGGGTCATCATGGAGTCACCTCTGTCTCTCTGGCATCACAGTTCTGGAAGGCTAGCGTTCAGCTAAGCCATACTGTATACTGACAGCCAGGAGCAATAGTTCACCCACTAGAAATTGTTTAGTTTAGTTTTTTTTTTTTTTTTAAGAAATAGTTTTATGTCAGGGTAAGGAACTATTTGCTGCCTGTGTTCCCAGACTCCAGCTAAGGCCTGGCCTTGCAGGACTTTCTCAGGCCAGCAGCCTTGGGCCTGCTGCATCGACTCTTTGCTGCGCACCCATTTAGCCCTCTGACAAAGGTCAAAGAAGTCCGAGAGCAAACATGTTTTATTGGGACCCAGGGTCGTTAGGTCTTGGGTCACTGTGGCACCCTGCCTTTCATTCCCCGCCTTCTTCCTGCTGATTTTTTTGCTTAACCAATCACCAGAAATAAACCTCCTGTCTACCCACATTGCCCAGCGGAGGCCGCAGCACTGCACATGGCTCAGCTTTCTCCAGTGACCCTTGGAAGTGTGAGCTTAGCACAACAGTGTGTTGAAGAAACCTTCGCTGGGTACTTAACTGCTGCCAGGTCTAGCAGGAGGCGCTGGGGACATGGACATGACTGCCCCTGCCCTGCCTCCTGGGGAGGGGAACTCATGGTCCAGCAAGAATAAGGGATGACAAGCAGGGAACCAGGCAACCAGGCAACTGCATCATCTTTATTAGCACTTGTCACAGAGCCACGCACCGAGGTACCAGAAGATGGTGGGGCAGGCGGCATTGTCCCATTGCTGCAGGTGAAGAAACCCTCTAGAGAGGAAGTGACAAGGCCAGGATAACGCCAGTAGCAGATCTCAGGCTCCCTGTAACCGGAAGGAGGCCCGAGGCCTCTGCCTTCCCTTGTCCTGATCCATTCTCATGGCTGCAAGTGTCCATCACCAGTCTTGGCTTCTTTCAGGGACATATCCTTGCCCACAGAGCTATAACAATTGGGACTACTCAGAGCTGGATCCAGAGAGGTTCCGGAGAGAAGAAATGATATTACAGAGCAGTCGTCTCATAAGGGGTAAGCTCCCAGCTGTTTCCCTGTCACTCCTGCCCCCTAACACAACCAGCCACCACGTAACTGAGGCAGGGGTACCAGGACATTGATGTCCCCACCAGATTATCTCTCAGACCTTCAGACTGGCCACCAAATAAATAAGACATTGAGCATTTATGCATTGTATATGAGGAATAGGATTTCCACATTTGGTGGAAAGGCTGGGGGCAGCCAGCTTGGTGTCCTAGCATGTACAGGACCATGGGTTCCATCCCCCAGAGCTATAAGCAAACCAGCAAGTCCACCCTCTCGTCTATTCTCCCATACTGTATCAGGTCTGAATGTTCTAGCATCGTCCATGAGGTCTGGTGTGTTCTATATGCTGTACAGTCCGTTGTACAGTGGAAAGTTAGTGGTTAGGAGCCTATGAGTTTAGTGGTGTCTGGAACTTGCTGGAACCCCTGGGCCCTGTTTCATCCTCATGACAACCAATACGCGTGTCACAGACAAAGACCCTGATGGTCAAAGGAGTAGCTTGTACAATAGCGACCATGTCATGTCATAAACATGTCTTGGTGGCACATACCTCTAACCCCAGTACTCGAGAGGTGGGAGCAGGAGGCTTTCTTCAAATCTGAAGCCAGCTTGGTCTACTACAGAATAGAAAATTCTCCTGCCCCCACCTCTGTGAGTACTCTGACTACAGTTGGTTGGCAGTGATGTTTTGCTTGGTGGCTGGTTTGGGAGTCGGTGACATGTCATGTCATGTCATGTCATGAGCTCTGTGAGCCAGGCCCTGTGCTGACAGAACCACTGGGCATGTAAGCCCTGCCTCTCCTCCTTACCCAAGGGCTATGGAGGCACTTCAGCCACTACATGTGGGGTGCTCCTGCCTTGGGTGGAGACAGGGTTGCAGAGGCCACAGGGAGCAGTGCCAGGCCCTGACCCTGACAGTGCAGAGTGTCCACACTGAGATTTGAAGGTAAGCGTTTCAAGCAGGCGAAGGGAAGATCAGTGCTGTAGAAGAGCTGGGGGTTCAGTCGTCAGCTCCGAAGGCTGACCAAGACCCACACCACCTGCGGCCACAGTGCATGGGGTTCCAAGGAAGATCCTTCCTGTCCCCTTTTGCGCAGAGCAGGCTGTAGCGTCTGTCTGGAAATGGTAACAGCCACCTCTTTCTCAGGACCAGACCCTGCCACCTGTCACTGTTCCAAGCAAACAGATGTGCTTTCCTTAGTTAGCAGATACACATGGGGATTTTTTTTTAAGTTATGAGGGGAAAAATATGAAGAAACTAGTCCTTAAATTGTCTTTATGCTTGCCTCCAATATTTTTCTTGATCAATTGTATGTTTAACAACTTGTCATATGATAATTTTTGTATTTTGGTGGTTTCAGCAAGTGTGCTCTAACTACTAAGCCATCCCTCTCACCCTAGATTTTCTTTTTTAAATCTTTTGTCCAGCTAGACCTTCTGGCACATACTTCTTTTTTTTAAAAAATATTTATTATGAGTTATCTATCATCAAACACACACCAGAAGAAGGCATCAGATTCCATTACAGATAGTTTTGAGGCACCATGTGGTTGCTGGGAATTGAACTCAGGACCTCTAGAAGAGCAGCCAGTGCTCTTAACCACTGAGCCATCTCTTCAGCGCCCCCTGGCACATACTTCTAATCCCAGCAGTAGGGAAGATGAGGCAAGAAGAGGATTGCAAACTAGAGGCCAGCCTGGTCTACACAGAGAGTACAAGGCCAGCCCAGGCTAGTTAATAAGGGCCTGTTTCAAAAGCAAACAAACAAATTTAAGGCCGAGTGTAGTGGGGTATGCCTTTAGTCTCAGTACTTTGGAGGCAGAGGCAGGTGGATCATTGTGAGTTTGAGGCCAGCCTAGTTATAGTCAGAGTTATATAATAGAGAGACTCTGTCTCAAAAGAAAAAAGAAAGCGAAAATAAACAAAAGAACATTTTATATGGTATTTACTTGTTCAGTTTCTCAGGATTCCAGTTTTCTATGACACCACTATAGGTTTGTTTTGTTTTCCTGTGCACTGTGCCCCGGACATGTGGCCTTGTAGACGTTATTCTTCTATTTATTTATTTATTTACTTACTTATTTATTAGCTGGAGTTACAGACAGTTGTGAGCTGCCATGTGGGTGCTGGGAATTGAACCCGGGTTCTTTGGAAGAACAGCCAGTGCTCTTAACCACCGAGCCCATAGACGTTATTCTTTGGCTAGCTCATCAGCTCTGCCTTCCTGAGCAGAGGCCCGTGCTTGCCCGGGGCCAGTTCTGATTTGGTTCTGCTCTTGCCAGCGCTTGCAGGGGCATTGTCTCAGTGTTCTCACAGTCTCTCGTGGTCAGACACCACAGAGCAGCTTTTCTGTCTCCTAGGAAAATATTTCTCCCTCTTCAATTGTAAGAAGGCCTCCATCCAGAAGGCGGAACAAAAGAGCAAGAGACTCCGGAACCTTCCGGTGAGTGAGGAGCACAGACGGCGGGGGGGGGGGGGGGGGGGTGTGGGGGTGTGGGTGAGGGGGGGTGGGATGGGGGGGTGGTTGGGAGGTTGGGGGGTGACGACCTCCACAGCGCCCCCAAGCACAGACAGAAAGGGGATGGCTGAGGGCCAACTGCCCCCTCAGAGAATAGCATCAAAATATTATTCAGTGTTTGGGCACTGCCTCCACAGCACCCAGGACAAATAGGTTTCTTTGTACTGAAACACAGAAAGCCTTCTGGCATTTATTGCAAGAACCCAGCTGAGAGATCCCATCTTCTGTCCTGGAAATAGAAACAATCAAAAACTGGAACCTCGGAAGCAGCTGACATGCGGATGGCGAGCCAGGACAAAGGCAGCATTTGGTGGGCTGAGCTAGAGCCTCTTGCCATGAACAGACAGCTTCCCATCTGCTCGGGGAATGCAGCTGGCTGCAGTCAAAACATACCCGAGAGCTCAGAATTCAGTCAGGGCACCAAACCACAATTCCTCTGAGACCAACCCGTCATCTGCCCTTGTCTTGCTAATATATTGAGGACTTGCAATAGATCGGCTTCTTCTGTGACTCAGGTGTAAGTCTTTCAGGAGCCTAGCAGAGACTCAAGTCTTCCATTCCTTTAATGGGTTTTAAAGAAGGCGGTGGAAGGCAGCTTCTAGAAAGAGGAAGTTGAATGGGAAGATGGCTCTGTTGACAAAGTACTTGGCATATAAGCTCAAAACCAGAACCACATACGTGTAAGGGTTCAAGTGGGTACGGTGCCATACGCCTGTTACCTGAGTGCCGGGGAGGCAGAGGCAGCAAGATTCCCGATCGGGGTCTCTGGTCAGTCAGTTTAGTCTAATCACTGTGTTCCAGGCCACTTGAGAAATCCTGTCTCAGAAACAGTGTTCTTGGGGACTGGCTGTCCTAGATGTCCTTTGGGAAACAATTCCCCCTGTCAGCCATCCTCCCAGACACCAGAGTCTATAACGGGCAGTTCCTCGAATTGTTTATTCTGTCTTGCTGCCTGGGGCAGGTGTGGTGCATGGGAAGGGTTGGCGAGAGGGCAACAGTGTGAGCCTTTTATTCTGGGATGTGTGTAGCGAGAAAGAGCATGCATGTCATAAATGGCACTCACAGCAGGTGCTGTGTGAGCTGGGAACCAAAGGGGTTATCTTAGTTAGGACTTTATTGCTGTGAAGAGACACAGTGACCACGGCAACTCTTGCAAAGGAGAACATTTAACTGGGGCTGGCCTACAGTGACAGCGGTTTAGCCCATCATTTTCATGGCAGGAAGCATGGCAGCATGCTGGCAGACATGGCGCTGGAGATGGAGCTGAGAGTTCTATATCTTTTTTTTTTCCTTGTTTTTTCGGGACAGAGTTTCTCTTTGTAGCCTTGGCTATCTTGTTCTCACTTTGTAGACTAGGCTGGCCTCGAACTCACAGAGATCCACCTGCTTCTGCCTCCCTGAGTGCTGGGATTACAGGTGTGTGCCACTACACCTGACGAGAGAGTTTTACATCTTAATCAGCGGGCAACAAGAGGGGACTGTGTGCCACACTGAATGTAGCGTGAACAATAGGAGACCTCCAAGCCCACCCCTAGAAGTAATGCACTTCCTCCAACAAGGCCACGCCTCCTAATCGTGCCACTCCCTATGAGCCAAGCATTCAAACACATGAGTCTACGGGGGGCCATTTCTAGTCAAACCTCCACAGGAGCCACTGGGGGAATGAATGTGAAAGCCTTTTGGGAAGCAGGAACATGTGCAAAGGCCCTGAGACTGCAAGAAAGAAAGGAAGAGAGGAAGGGAGGGAAGGAGGGTGAGAGAGAGGGATGGAAGGAGGAAGGGAGGGAGGGAGGGAAAAGAAAGGAAGAAAAAGAGACAGAGTTACTCCGGGAACAGGGAGAAGGTGGGAGAGAGATAGCTTCACAAGTGAGGGAAGTCGAGGCAGGAGTTAAGGCTGAGGACATGGACTGGCCAGTTCTCAGAAATGTGAGGCTGCACCAGATTTTTCCTATCCGTTTGTGTAGTAATGGGCTGCTGGGCCACTTCCATTTGCCCGCTGGCAAGAGCAGCTGTAAAGACACCAGTGTGGGAGATGTGGGTGTGTAGCGCTCTGGGTTTCTGCTGAGGGTGAGGATCATATGGCTGTTTTATTTGTAATATTTTCAGAAACCTCTAAGCTGGTTTTCATAAAGGCTCTATTGGTTTGTACCCCACGTCTGCAGCAATTCGGGACGCCTCTCCCTCAGATTCTCTCCATCATTTGTTGTACAGGCACATGCCCCCCCTCCCAAAAAAAGATATTTCCTTGACTCCCCTACATCTATGCATAGATGTATGGCTGTGGTTGGTTGAATCAATTAGATACATGGCTGTACCATGTGGCTGTGTGTGGGACCCTTCCTTCCTTTAAAAGGCTTATATGGATGTTTCACAGTTTCACTTCCTAACCAGCTGCCTGGAGTGTGAATGTGGTAACTGGCACTTCTGTAACCATCTTGCTCTCTGAGGGCAGTGTCCTTAAAAGTAAACCAGAAAGTAGGAGATGTCAAGCAGCACAGCGGGGACACTACATAAGTCAAGGGTTGTTTGTCTCCTCTCTGTGGGAGAGCGGGCTTTACGTGGTTTGAGCCACTTGTCCTGCTAATCTGGGAAGGCTCTAAGGCAGGGACTAGATTTCAATGATTGCCTAGCACCAGATACCATAGTAGTTTCTCAAAGAAATGTTCATGAGAGCCGGGTGTGGTGGCACATGCCTTTAATCCCAGCACTTGGAAGGCAGAGGCAGGCGGATCGCTGTGAGTTCGAGGCCAGCCTGGTCTACAAAGTGAGTCCAGGACAGCCAAAGCTACACAGAGAAACCCTGTTTCGAAAAACAACAAAAGAAGGAGGAGGAGGAGGAGAAGAAGAAGAAGAAAAAGAAAAAGAAGAAATGTCAATGAAGGTCATGCACTGACAAACTGCTTAGCGTGGCCTTCATCTTCAAGAAACCCCAGGGAGCAAAGATGCTCAGTTACTGCTCCAGATCCCTAGCAGCTGAGTGACCCCCATTGCTGCCTGAGCCCCACTGCACATCACCCCTTCTCTTTGTTATGGTCCTGAAACTGTTGGGCTGGGCCAGAAAGCTCTTCTCCCGTCTGTGCTTTTCACTGAGAATGGTGGGGTATAGCTAAGGCGCAAGTAATTCTCTCATTTCAGCTTGGCTAACTTTATTCTCCCCTCCCCCACACCCCCACCCCCACCAAAAAAAATGTTCCCTTGAAGCCTCTTGGTTTACGTGCAACCCTTGAGAGAGGTGTTTTGGCGAAGCAGACCCCAGAGGCGAAGTCACGGTGCCACCACACCATGAAAGGTAAGCAGGCTGCTGTGGAGGGCAAGGCTGGCTTTTGTCTTAGTTAGTGTCCTCAAAGTCCTGCTGCACAGATTTATAAGTTGCTTTGCCCTTGGCTTTGACCTGTGCCTTAGCATCAAGGAATAGGAGAGGGGGCTGGAGAGATGGCTCAGAGGTAAAGAGCACGTCCTGTTCTTCCAAAGGTCCTGAGTTCAATTCCCAGCAACCACATCGTGGCTTCCAACCATCTATAATAAGATCTGGTGTCCTCTTCTGGACTGCTGGCTTACATGCAGGCAGAACACTGTGTACATAATAAATAAATAAATAAACCTTAAAAAAAAAGAAATAGGAGAGGGTGCATCGGTTTTTCGTTTGTTTGTTTGTTTTTCTGTTTTTGGTCATATAAGCACCTCAATGCACAAGACATCCCCCATGACAAAGAGCCCCCTGCACAACTGTGAGGGTGCCATGGCTCCCAATCCTGCTGATTACATCAGCAGAACTTAGCAGCCTGAGGAGTTTCCCCTAGAGTTTTGGGGACCATTACTCAGTCCAAACTAATATTCATGACTGCTATTCCAGGATCCATCAGTACAGCAAAGCTGAGATGGAGGTTTTTTATTAAAGACACACACACACACACACACACACACACACACACACACACACACACACACACACACGATTCTTTTTATTGGGGTATAAGAGAAGGGGAGGAAAGAGAGGTGCAGATGCCCTCAGAGGCCCAGAAGAGTGCATCAGATGCGCTGGAGCTGGAGTTCCCGACAGTTGTAAACCACTGTAGCTGGATGCTGGGAACCAAACTCTGGGCCTGTGGAGCAGATGCAAACACTCCTAACCACCAAGTAATCTCTCCAGCCACTGAAGATATTTTAACATAGGTTTCAGGAGGAAAGAGAGAGTCGGAAGAAATGAAGAAATGGACGTACACCAGGGAACATGAGCGCAGGCTTCTCAAAGAGGGGCGTTACCTATTATTTATGCAATAATCATATCTAAGAGTTTTGGAGGGGTTGAAAGTTCCTGTATTTTTTTTTAAGGTTTATTTATCGTGTACATGCCTGCACACCGGAAGAGGGCACCAGATCTCATTATAGATGATTGTGAGCCACCATGTGGTTGCTGGGAATTGAACTCAGGACCTCTGGGAGAGCAGACAGTGTTCCTAACCTCTGAGCCATCTCTCCAGCCCCCTAAGGTTACTGTCTTATCACTAGGTGGTCCTCAAAGGACACAGGAGTACAGCTGATAGCGTGAAAGCCTAGCCCACAAGAATAAGGAGATAGGATTTTTTTTTTTTTAATTCTTTCCTTGCTGTGTAGACGAGGCTGGCCGCAGACTCATGGAGTTCTGCGTATTCTGCCTCCTAAGTGTTGGGAGTAAAGTCATGGGACACACTCGGCAAGGATAAGTGTAAAGCAAGCTACGTTTTGTCAAGGTTCCATGCCGCAGCTAGAGAGATGACTGAGTCTCTGTCCAGGGTCATACGCATTCAGGCCTTAACTGCTGCCTTAACGTAAAGTGCCTGCATTTGAAAGGAGTGTTGACTGTTACCAGCCTTTCCAGCACACAGTGGAAAGTAACCACATAAAGTGGTGGTGTTGGCTTTCTTGCTTCTTAGCTGGCGAGGTGTCAGTCATACTCTGGGATAATCGGGCTCCCCTCTCTTCTCGCGTCCTCATAATTTCCTGTCTTTCTATCCTACTTCAGTTTTACAGCTTTGAATTAAAAAAAAAAAAGATTTACTTATTGTATGTGTGTGGGTGCTTTACCTGCTGGTGTGACACTATCTATGTGTCCTTTCTTTTCTCAGTAAACATGAAGGTAATCTATTTTTAGCACCTAGCATGAAGCTGGTACAGAACAGACATTCAGCGAGTATTTGTGGCATGGAACAAAGGATGGACAGATAGATGGACCGACATGGCCTATAGCTGTGTGTCTGGCTAAGAAGCAGGTGGAGTCATCTGGCTCCCCTGTCACTCCAGAGTTCTGACATCTTGCAGAGATCCCAACACACCAGGGCATTTTCACTCTAGCAGGAAGCTGAGACCCACCCCAAACACTTTTTTCCTGGGCAAATACCCACGATCACTTTCTTGTGGTATCACATTGACAGATTACTTCATGCCAACCCTGTTCTCCAGAAGAGCCACACATCGAGTCAAGAGGATATCAGAAGTCAGAGCGTGCTACAGTGCATTTCTGAAAACAGTGAGCACGTGATTGGAAGTTTAAAATCTGTTGTATTGTTTTTAATTATGTGTGCTTGGGTGTGCACGTGTGAAGGTGTGCATGTGAGTGTGTGTGCATGTGTGCACATGTGAGTGCGGATGCTCTCAGAGGCCAGAAGGTGTCTGATCCCCTGGAGCTGGAGTTATAAGCTGTTGTGAGTCACCTGACATGATCACTAGGAACCAAACTTGGATCCTTTGGAAGAGCAGCAAACACTGTTGGCTGCTGAATGTCTGAGACTTATGAGGAGAGGTGATTTAAAGGAGGCGTGGCTAAAACATCTTCATCTTACTAAGGAAGTCATCAGGTAAGAGCTGGGGTGTTTCTGATGTAGACCAGGTAATGCCCTCTGCTCTCCTAAGGATGATTCCTAGGTTAAGACACTCACTAGCCAGGCATGGTGGCGCACACTTTTAACCCCAGCACTCAGAATGCAGAGGCAGGTGGATCTCTGTGAGTTCTAGACTAACCTGGTGTACAAACAGAAAGAGTTCCAGGACAGCCAGGGCTACGCAGTGAAACCTGTCTAAAAAAACAAAAACAAAAACAAAAATCAAAACCAAAAAAAGACACACTTGTCTGCATTTACGTTTCCCACTGGAGCCAGGTGTGGTAGCTCACACCTGTAATCCCAGCACTTAGGATGCTGACTTGGGAGGACTGCTAAACATTGCAGGCCAGCCTGAGCTACAAAGTGAGTTGTAGGCTATCCAGGGCTACAAAGCCAGATCTTGTTCTCGGAAGGTCTAAATAAATACTTTTTTTTTTTTTAAACTCAGATCCCTGTGTGTAAACAGCTGTGAGCCTATTTCTTCTCTGTTAGAGAAACAAATATGTCTTCTCAGTGGGTTCGGATCTCAGTGCTGCCTCTCGCCTGTAGAGCCGTGGTTCTCAAACCGTGGGTTGAGTTTTAGGAGGGTCGCACGACCCCTTCACAGGGCGCATAGCAGATATCCTTCATATTCGATATTTACATTATTATTCATGACAGTAGCAAAATTATAGTTATGAAGTAGCAACAAAACCAATTTTATGGTTGGGGTCACCACATGAGGAAGTTTTAAGGGGTTGCAGCATTAGGAAGGATGTGAAGCTCTGTTCTAGAAGATAGAAAGGCCAGCTCAGCATCTTTGGTCCTGAGCTAACAGCTGCTGGATCTGCTCTATGGACAGAAGGAAAGGCCTGGAACAAGCATGACCTAATCCGTGGTGTTCTGGTTAAAAAGGAGTTAGATTGGATAGTGACCGATTTGAACAGGGATGACAAATGGGACACCTGAGAACCCCAGGGGAGCAGTGGGAGGAAGTGCTGAGACAAGCCATAAGGCGTTGATGGGTAGTCATGGTCAAAGATGCATGTCGTTCCATCACTATAAGAAATACAGGCCTGGACTGGGGGGATGGCTCAGTGGTTAAGAGCACTGATTACTCTTCCAGAGGTCATGAGTTCAATTCCTAGCAACCACATGGTGGCTCACAACCATCTATAATGTGATCTGATACATACTGTATACATAATAAATAAATCTTTAAAAAAAAAAGAAAAGAAAAGAAATACAGGCCCAGCTGGGTGGTGCACGTCTTTAATCCCAGCACTCGGGAGGCAGAGACTGGCAGATTGCTGTGAATTCGAGGCCAACCTGGTCTACAAAGTGAGTCCAGGAGAGCCAAGGCTGCACAGAGAAACCCTGTCTCAAAAAAAAAAAAAAAAAAAAAGAAAGAAAGAAAGAAAGAAAGAAAGAAAGAAAGAAGCACAGCATTTCCAGACCAGGGTGTGGTGTGGTGGGTCACTTGCCTACTCTGGTAAGGGCTGGATCACCAAAAGAAAGCAAGAACTGGTAGAATCTGCTGCCACCAATCCTCCTGCCTTGGCCTCCCAAGTGCTGGCCGTGTGCACCACCACACTCTGCTCCTTTTATAACAGCCCACTAATTAGAGCCACAATCTTTGTCCTTGGTGAAAAAATTCAGTCTATAAAGATTTTGTCAAATTGTGTGTGTGTGTGTGTGTGTGTGTGTGTGTGTGTGTGGTGTCTATTGTCTTGGCTCACACGTACAAGTGTACATGGAGGGAAAATGTACAGAAATGGGACTGCTAGAGTAAAATACACGTGTTTAGATTCTTCCCCAAGAAAATAGTAAAGTTAGAATTCACTTGTCCCTATGACTATGCTGCCCATTGTACGATGATTTCGTGCCATCCTGATGACGGGAAAGGACTTTTGTTATTGTAATAGACCACACATAAAACTTTTTCTTTGTTTTGGCCGTTTCCTGAGGAGGCATCTTATAGCTGGAGTTACAGTTACTAGTCAGAGGCGTGGGCCATACAGGAGGCGTAGGCCATATAGGAGGCGTGGGCCATACAGGAGGCGTGGGCCATATAGGAGGCGTGGCAATACAGGAGGCGTGGCCATACAGGAGGCGTGGCCATACAGGAGGCGTCGGCCATATAGGAGGCGTGGCCATACAGGAGGCGTGGCCATACACATGGCGGTGTGTGTCAGTTACCTTTCTGCAATAAGACACCTGGATAAGAACAACTTGAGGAAAACCGGTTTGTTTTAGCTCGCGGTACAGCCCATGAAGGTGGACAGGTGAAGGCAGCAGGAGCCTGAGGTAGGCTGGCCATGTCTCCATACTCAGGAAGCAGAGAGCTATAAACGCCCAGTTCTGAGCTCACTTCCTCCAAGTCACACAGGCCGTACAGACCAGGATCGCTACTCAGGAATGCCCCACCCACAGTCAGATGGATTTTTCCACCTCAGTCAAGATAATCTTCCATAGATATACCCAGAAGCTAGATAATCCTTCACACTCGTGTTTGGGGACTTGTCCCCTGTGCGACGCTAATTCCTGTCAGATTGACACTCAGCAACTATCACACGTGACAATCTGCTTTCCGTGTCTTTCTTTCTCCTCTCAGTCCCACCCTGCCTGCAAAAGCCCCTCGTTGACAGCGAACCAGTTCAACCTTTACGGGAAGAGCCCGCTAATCGTGTACTTCTTCCTCAACTACTCCAAGTTGCAGCAGCACGGCCAGGACGTGCTGATCAGCAGGAGAGAAAAGACCAAACTCATCCCATATCCTTGCCACCTGCCACCTCCTTGCAGAAGCAGGCCCTGAGGAGAAGCATCCAGGCCTGGCACACAGAGGGTGCTTGGTAGGAGTAGCCGTGGTATGTACCTCAGGGCTAGAGTTTTGCTCGTGTGAGGCTCAGGTAAGCCTAGGCCAGGAGAACCCTGATCATGTCGAATTCCCCATGGACACGGAGTCACCTTTTTCTCATCTTCCAGCATGAACATAGGTACCATAGCCTCCCTGGTGTTCACTGGCCCAAGCATTGGGACCATCAGTTTTGGTGTCCGTGTGCGTTTCACCTAAACCTCCTCCCTTCACGTTCCTCCCCAACTCCAATTGGAGTTGGCATAAAGCTCGGCTTGGGAAACAGGCGCAGCACGTGTGGTTCCCTGAGCCTTAGCGACATGCCTTGAGTCAGAACATAAGTTCTACTGAGAGTCAGTTTGTTCTGCTTGTCCAAGTAGCCAAGACTCTGGAACTCACGCTACCACTAACCAGCCACGTAACTTGGGAGACATTCTATTATCTCTCTGGGCATCCTTTATTTCATCTGTAAAATCAAAATAAGGGTTCCCACCTCAGGGTTGCTTTTTGTTTGTTTGTTTCATTGTTGTTCGGAGAGTTCTGTTGTTTATTTGTTTGTCCCACTGTGTAGCCCTAGCTTGTCCTGAGACTCACTGTGTAGATCAGGCTGGTCTTCAATTCACAGAGCTCTACCTGCCTCTTGTCCCATGAATGCTGAGGTTTAAGGCTTGTGCCACCACGCCCAGCTTCAGGGCAGATTTTGCGGTTTGATCCCCAGCAGGCGTGCTCAGAACATGCCTGGTACTCAGGTGCCTTTGCTGGATTGTGGGCAGAAAGGGCACCGGGTAGCCTTTTCCTTGTCTGCTCTTAACACTTCACGTCCCAGATCTCTGAAGGAGGACCACCTGTTCCTAGGCAGCATGGTCCAAATTGTCCCCAGCATCACCTTGTTCTTTAGGTCACTGTGGCTCCAGAGACAACCCCTGGCTAGGATGACCAATCTTAGCAGCCTTACCCTCCAAGCTCCCAAAGTGAAGATGGTCCTACCAAACCAGTAGTATGACAGCATGGTGTACAACTGCCACTGGATGGAGAATTGGCATTGCAGTTGTCACCTTCCTCTAGAGCAGCGGTTCTCAACCTTCCTAACGCTGCAACACTTTACTACAGTTCCTCACATTGTGGTGACCTCCCCCATAGTGTTGTTTTTTTGCTACTTGATAACTAGAAACTTTGCTACTGTTATGAATCGTAATGTAAATATCTGCGTTTTCTGATGGTTGGGTGACCACTATGAAGGGGTCATTTGACATTCCTCCAAGGAGTCAAGACCCACAGATTGAAAAGCGCTGCTTGAACAGGAAGGATTATCTATTCTTTGTGGGGGGGTCTTTTTTTTTTTTTAAACATTTACTTATTTATTAAGTATACAATGTTTTGCCTGCATGTAACACCAGCAGGCCAGAAGAGGGCACCAGGTCTCATTATAGATGACTGTGAGCCACCATGTGGTTGTTGGGAATTGAACTCAGGACCTGTTCTTGAGATTCTTAAGATATGATCTCGTGGTATGGATGAGGCTGGCCTCAGACTCAGGGCAATGGCTGCCTCAACCTTGTGAGTGCAGAGACCACAGGTGTGAACCACCAGACCTGGCTCATAGCCCCTTTCATAGAGGCTTGAAGCCCCCTTTCATAGATAAACGGAGACATAGAGGGTGACAGGAGCCGTCCCACAGCTTGTCACAAATGCAGCTGAGATTCTAACCAAAGGTGTAGGTAGAGCAGAGGAGATAGGTTGTTTGTTCGTCTTGGTGTTTTGAGACAGTGTCTCCTGCAGCTCTGGCTGGCCTGGAACTCCCTGTGTCCTCAAACCTGACCCTCCTAATTCCATTTTCCAGATGCTAAGATCACAGGTGTGTGTTGCCTCACCTGACTGAAAGAGGGGCCTTGTGAGTATTAAACCTGAAATAGACGATGAGGCTGAGTGTGGCAGTACATAGCCAGATCCTGTTTCAGAAAACCAAATGCCGCTAGGCTTGACGGTGCACACCTGTAGTCCCAGCACTCAGGAGCCAGAGGCAGGTGGATCTCTATGAGTTCAAGACCAGGTCTACATAGTAAGACTGTCTCAAAAAACAAAAACAAAACCGAAAACAGAAAACAAGAAATGATTTCTCAGGCACACAAGGAGAGGGATGCTGGAGCCCTTCCTCTTCGCCATTGTGGTGACAGCCTCCAGACTAGTGAACTGGGATCAGAACTAAGCTTGTGGCTGTGGCTGAAGTGATCTCTAGAAAGAGTGAGTGATGCTGGGGAACCCTCTGGAAACAACACTGCATGCCCAGCCAGAGGTACAACTACCTTTCCTCCTTTCGGACAGTCTAAGGAAGTCTTTTCTGGCTCCCTACCATGGTCAGAGGCAAAGGGAGCTTTATGACATGGTAGACACTGCCCGGCCACAGAGACGATGGACTTTCTTCATTCCCAGGCCGGCCATAGCCAGTCTCAGAAGGCCACTGCTTGTGTGGATTTTGGGGTACCTCCCCTAGAATCCCAGAACACAAAACATTGTCCTTTGCGCAGCCCACACTCTCCTTCCCCTTCCCCATGCCCAAGGCCCGGCCACTAGCAGCACAGGGACAGCACAGGGGACCTTTCCTTGACAGCAGAATGCACTGACTCAGCCATGACCTACGCTGACATCATCCAGCTGGTCACGAGGAACATAGAGAAGCGGAAGCGGAAGCTCAGGCAGCTGGGCCAGCTGCACGAGGACGAGTGGACCTACTTTAACAAATACCTGATGGATCTGAAAGAAAACTTTGATCGGTAGGTGTTGCGGGACACTTGATCACACCGCGAACCCCAAGATTGTGTACTGGAAAAGCCTCTTTCTTTCTTCCTTCCTTCCTTCCTTTCTTTCTTTCTTTCTTTCTTTCTTTCTTTCTTGTTTTTTTGAGACAGGGTTTCTCTGTGTGGCCTTGGCTGTCCTAGACTCACTTTGTAGACCAGGCTGGCCTCGAACTCACAGTGATCCGCCTGCCTCTGCCTCCCGAGTGCTGGGATTAAAGGCCTGCGTCACCATGCCCGGCTCACCTGTTTCTTGTTGTAGTGTGGCTTAGCCCTAGCACACAGCTTTAATCCAAGAGCTTTCTGTTAACAGGATTAAATAAAGTCAACCATATGTCAAGAGGCAGGAAAAAAAAAAAAAACCAGACTGACAGGGAATGAATATACGAAAAAAACGTAGAGAGTGAGAGGAAATCTGGATGACAGGGAAATAGAAATAGAAACAGGAAATAGGAAGGAGGGACATTCAGTTTGGAGTTTTTTTTAAGACAGTGTGGAGAAGAAGGGGCTTTTTCCATCTGGGGTGTCAGCTGAGTAAGAACGTCAGCTACATGCCTCTCTGAGCTATTAGGTTTCACCCTAGCATCTGGCTCCTGAGGCTTTATTGATAAAATCAAACATTAGGGCCTCTGTTTAAAAACAACAGGTAGGAGGGCATGGGTGCAGTCACCCGCGGGCACCCACTGCAGCGGTTAGCAGGATTTAACTGGAGTGGGGCAGGGCTGCTAGTTTGCTTACTACTCTCTTGTGAGCATGGTCAGCTTTTCTGGGCGGTGGTGGTGCACATCTTTAATCCCAGCACTCAGGAGGCAGAGGCAAGCAGATCTTGCTGAGTTCGAGGCCAGCCTGATCTAAAGAGCTAGTTCCAGGACAGCCAGAAATACACAAAGAAACCCTGTCCCAAAAGAAAGAAAGAAGCAATTGCGGGGGTGGGGGTTAGGGGGGAAAGGAGGGAGAGGCGAGAGAGGAAATAGTTCATTCGCAGACCTCCTGTGTGGTCAACTGTTTCCCTGTCCAGCAAAGTGCCAGACGAATGTAGATGTTTGTGTGTAAAGATTACATTGCAGGACAACCAGGGTTACATAGTGATTCCCTTTCTTGGGCCTGGGGAGGCTGTGGGCGTCGGGGGACAAGAAGAAGAAAAAGAAGAGATCACATCGACTCTTTCGTCCTTTCCCATATATGTCTTTTGTCATTTTATCCCCCAGGAAGATAAAAAATATCAATAAAAGAGCAGAGGAAAGAAGAAAGGACAAGCAGGCATTTCTCTCATCCTCGTTGCTGTTTGATGACTTGAGTGACAGGAAACCCAAAGGAAACCCCAGCAAGGAAACTGCATTTCTGTCCAGGTTTGTTCAAACCGAAGCCCTAGAAAATGCCCATTGTGAACGCTGTAAGAATTCTTAGCACACAGGGAAGGTTCGCATTTGCAGGTCTGGGCCTAGAGGACACCCACCGAGCTTCCCCGGTTCTCATGTCTCAGAACAAAGAATTGGACCAGGGACACATGGACAGTGATGGGGACTGTTTAGTGAGGAAGGAAGAAGGCCGTCTCTGAGAGTGGAGGTGTGCAAGGGATCCGGGACAGGGTGAGGCTCGGAGTCCTCAGAGTCATGTGGGGACCACTCATTTAGCGCCACCTGCTCTGTCTCATCTCCTGTAGCCACTGTCAGGAGAGCTTTCTACTGTTTCTGCCAACTGGCTTCTCTCATCTGTCCGGCTCCCTCCTCACCCTCTCTCCAGCCCCTCATCGTCATCTCAATGCCTTCCTCCATCCCACTCTCCTTTTCCTTCAGAGCTGTGGTCCCAGAAGTTTTAGGGGAGGATGGGGGATTAAAAAAAACAAAAACAAAAACAAACAACTTAAGTTTATGTGTACGCGCCTGCATGTAGGTATGTGTTTCCCCGTTCATGCAGGAGCCCGAAAATGTCAGAAACTCCAGAACTAGACTTACAGCTGTGAGCCACCGTGTGGGCACTGGGAACTGAACCCAGGTCCTCTGTAAGAGCAGCCAGTGCTCTTACCTGCTGAGCCATCTCTCCAGCGTCAGTGATCAGTCTCTGATGGCGTCCACGCACCTGTTGGTTAGAGATGAACCTTTGGATCCCCCTACAGTGGGCGGTGGCACCAATCCCTGAATTATAAAAAGTTGAGTTTGAATATATCCTGAAAGACATATCTTTTACAAAATTAAAACTACAAAGGCTAGCCAGGCGCGGTGGCGCACGCCTTTAATCCCAGCACTCGAGAGGCAGAGGCAGGCGGATCTCTGTGAGTTCAAGGCCAGCCTCAGCTACAAAGTGAGTCCAGGAGAGCCAAGGCTATATAGAGAAATTCTGTCTCAGAAAACCAAAAACCAACCAAACAAAAAACAAACAAACAAACAAAAAACCTACAAAGGCTTGTTGTGGTGATTTATCAGTATGGCCTAATAATGTTTATTGTGAGGCCTATAATAATTATTACAACAGTATTTTCTAACCTGCTAAGAATCAATCAAGACACAGACACCTGTTATATTTTAAAATAACCTTAGTTAACCTGGGGCAGGGCAGATATTAATCCCCTAAATTACTTCCTATAGTGAAGCAGGTATCCCATACCCTGCCCCAATCCCATGCCATCTGTCTCTAATAATTTCTATTGAGCTACCTCCCATCCATAATCCCAAATACTTGCTAATTATCATCGTCATCTGGGCCAAATCTCCATCTGTGCGGCCATGTGCCTCCTCCTTCCTCTAACCCATGGCTCGGCCTTCTTCTCCTCTCTTCTCCTCAGATTCTCTCTGTCTCCCAAAGCCCGGGGAACCTTAACCACACCTATCCCGTTTGCCTTGCCAAGTGTGACAGCCCTTTACTAGTCAAACAGGAAGCTTCTCAGGCAAGGTTATATAGGCGGTCTTGGTGCACAGAGGCAGCAAGCAATAGTTAGCACAAAATGTATCAGACCAACCTCCAACAAGGCTAAATAATAGTAACATGGTCCCATGGCCCCATAAAGGGCGAGAACCAGGAACGATGCTACAGTTGTGTTTATTATCCCCAGAGATGCGATCCTTTCATCCTTGGATAACTTGTTCCTTGCAGTGTGAGCCCTTTGCACTGTTGAAAACACAAAAACAAAAACACATATTGATGTTTATATATGAAAAATGAGGCCAGCCAGTGGTGGCGCTCATCTTTAATCCCAGCACTTGGGCGGCAGAGGCAGGCCGATGTCTGTGAGTTTGAGGCCAGCCTGGTCTACAGACTTTCAGGACAGCCAAGGCTACACAGAGAAACCCTATGTCACAAAAACAAACAAACAAAAATGTGGTGAAATACAAAAGAATAATTTTTTTGTTTCTGTTTTTTGAGACAGGGTTTCTCTGTGTTGTCTGGGCTGTCCTGGATTCGCTTTGTAGACCACGCTGGCCTCGAACTCACATTGATCCGCCTGCCTCTGCCTCCTGAGTGCTGAGATTAAAGGTGTGTGCCACCACCACCCGGCTACAAAAGAATAATTTTAAGGAGGAATCCACTGGTGGGAGAGATTAAAAATAAGGCAGTATGAAGTAGCGCCCCCTTTGTATGATGCACGCAATATTCCCATCCCTTACTGAGCCTGTTCATACAGCCCCCACCCCCCACACTGCTCTAGTGTCTTCCTGTCCCCATACTGATTCTGTCCCCTCGAGGCATCTCTCTCCAGCTTTTCTTTGTTCGATGGTTTTTATTCTTTGAACTTAGACCTAGATTGTCTTCATAGTTTGGAGCAAAGCTCCAAGAAGTCCACACAGGGCCAGTCCTCCTGGCCAGGGCTTCTCCGTCAGTGGACTCACTCTCTTCTTGTGGCAGAGAAACAAGCTACCCCCACAGGGAGGCCCCTAAAATCAGCAGCCACTTTTCTCAGGACCATTCTGTGCCTGGGGAGGGAAGAGCCTTTTCTTTCTGGGCTAACGCCTGGATGACTGAATTCAAGGACCCTACAGTGAAATAGCCACTCAGCTCCCTTTACTTGGTCTTAATATCACTGGCCTCTTTATTTCAGTTTCTCTAGGATATAAAATAAAACCTTTAATCTTCATGATATTGAAGAGATAGAAAAGCTGTTTTTCAACCCTGACCACTCGGTGCTTTCTAAGATGGCCTCAGGCCTGTCCCGAGCACCTGACAGCACGTGATGTCCCAAGCTGAGCTCTTGCCCCCTCAGGGTTAAATAACTAGTAACCAATCATTTTAAAGATCAACTAACCAATCATGTTTGTACTAAGTTCTGTGTCCGTAAGGATATTTAAACCCTCCGCCATTACAGAACGGGGTCTTTCCATCTCCCCGGAGTATGGTAGACCCTTATTTGTCAGCTTAATAAATTCCTTTGCTTTTGCATCGACTCTGGACTCTGGCTCTCAATCTGGCTTCCAGGAATAGACTCTGGTGATCAAAGTCTAACCATAGTATTTGAAGCATTATATAAATTAAGATTTTATCTAGATGTCTATCACAGAAAAAAGTAAAATATACCCAGGCGTTGTGGTGCACACCTTTAATCCCAGCACTTGGGAGGCAGAGGTAGGTGGATCGCTGTGAGTTCGAGGCCAGCCTGGTCTACAAAGTGAGTCCAGGACAGCCAAGGCTACACAGAGAAACCCTGTCTCGAAAAACCAAAAAAAGGTAATCCCTAGAGGTGGACAGTATAGGCCCAGTGGGGGTCTCAGGGCCTCCAGGAGACTAGGGTTCACCAGCCTATCCCTTAGGGTTCCTCAGGGTCCCCGTGGCCCTGGAGTTCCAAGCATGCAGTCCGTGCTCCAAGCCAGCAACCCAAGAAGGCTAATCTCATTCTGTTTCAGCATTCTCCTCAGAAGTTCCAATTGCTTTCCCTGTCTTCTCATCAGTAGTGTAATAGGAATATACCAGCGTCTCCCTACCACTTTAATGCACAGCTCAATGTCTTGTAAAATCATCGAACTTTGACAATTTTTCACAACTTGAATGACACCTGTAATGTTAAAGTTAGGCATCAGTGACCACAACCCAGTTTTTGAACTTTTTTCCTAATCTATAAAGATCTGCCACATCCACTTTATAGATTCCTATCACTTCCTGTTTTATAAAGGCCCTTCCCTGAAAACACTATGATATTACCACTTTATTTCAGGGGCCAGATGCTGCAAAGGAGCTTGGGAAATGTAGTTTAAAAAGTTGAGATCATTTCTGTCCCCAGACTGGTTCCTTTGCCAGGGTGAATGATGGGTTGGCTGGTGACTGGCCTCATCACTGACAGGTGACGACAGCCTCTATTTTACTTTAAAAAAAATTTTTTTTTACTCCACCATTTTATTAAACCAGTTTAAAATGTGTGATGTTCTGATATGTTTAATGTTCTAATTGGGTCCATTGTACTAAGAAAAAAAAATCCCATAGAAAACATTTTATTTTTTATTTTTTTTTAAAGATTTATTTTATTATTATGTATACAGTGTTGTCTGCTTGTTTACCTGCAGGCCAGAAGAGGGCACCAGGTTACATTATAGATGGCTACGAGCCACCATGTGGTTGCTGGGAATTGAACTCAGGACCTTTGGAAGAGCAGGTGGTGCTCTTAACCACTGAGCCATCTCTCCAGCCCCCAGAAAACATTTTAATATCTTAGAAAAATTAAGAAAGTTGAGCATATCACATTGTACAATGTTTAGATAAGAATGCTTGAAATTTATAAATATGCAATACTGTACAGGCTGCCTGAAGGTGTCTGTTACGGGCTGCCACACTGGCTTCGGCAGCACTGTGCCTGGGAAGTGAAAGTCCTTTTAAACAGTAGATAAGGAAGACAGCATAGCCAAGAACTGTTTGGCTCCCATTTGGGCTGATGCTCTGATGCTCCTGAGCCTCTCTTGATATTTAAGGTGGCTTCAGCTAAGCGCCTATAGACCCCTCACCTCACCTCTGTAGTGTCTACCCGGAACTTGAGTGTCCACTATGTGTTCATTGTAATCATCTCTTTCCTCCAAGTAGAGGCGAAATTTTTTTTTCTGCAAGAATTATGAATGGAAAACAGTTGAAAATTCGTTTGGGGCAGTTTTATAGTTGAAAAACAAAACAAAAAAACTGGGCACTCAGCCGGGCTAAGAATGAGAGACTATCCTACTAAACCTTTGGATTGAAAATTTTCTTGACTTGAGAAAAGACTATGACATTGAAAGCTACAGCAGTTGGGCTTGAGCAGTGAACTTGTAGGAGTCGTGAGGGAGCCTCACCACCTGTCTTTGTCACATCAATCCTAGATTCTCAACCATCAAAACTGCACCTCAGCTGGGCGTAGTGGCGCCTGCCTTTAATTTTCACAGAAGCAGGCAGATCTCTGTGAGTTTGAGGCCAGCCTGGTCTACAAAGAAAGTCCAGGGCAGCCCAGGTTACACAGAGAAACCCTGCCTCGAAAAACCAAGACCAAACCAAATAAAAACAAAACAAAAACCAAAATAACCACACCTCAGTCTAATTCCCTCAGACCTGGCTCTCCTTCTTTCTCACCTGATCTTTTAAACTCAGCTCAGTCTCCCCTTCCTCCAGGAAGCCTCCCCTGATGTCTGCTCAGAGCACATCCTAGCCTGGCCCCAAAATACGGATGGAAGATTAATGCGAGGGAGTTGCCCCGTGCGGGCCCTTTACTTCCACTACCTTTGCCAACCCTACCAACATACATTTATTTTTCTCCCAGGGCATCTCAAAGTGCCGGTCAGACTGCTGCTGGGGAAACCACGCTTAGTTTCTGTACTGGTTTTCTTGACATCCATTTTGCTTCCCCGACAGGAAGGAGAAGAAGCAGATAGAAGAGAAACGGAAGTTTCTTTCCCCTGCCTCATTTCAAAGCCCCATGGAGAACTATTCCCTGGGCCTTAAAAGCCCCTACAGCATCGGCTCTGTTTCCAGTATCAGGTGAGGTGGTTCGACAATGGGAAGATAGGAAACCAAGAAGTGCCCACTCCCTAGCCCAGCACCCTCAGGGGTTGCCTGAGTGACCTGGCGGGGAGAGCTTTGTGCGCATGCGCGACTGCTGCACCTTTTTCAGGCATTTTATTTTTGCATGGTATTTAAACATCGAACCCCTACCCCAGATCTAGCCAATGGACAGGACATTCTCCACGGATGAATGAAGAGTGGAGACTGACTTTCACATGAACCCTGGTGCCCCATATTTGACCACATTCCCTTGATGGGGAGACCTGGTGGCACTCAGCGGAAGGATAGCGGGCTACCAAGAAGGGACTTTATACCCTATGATCATATACAGAGGGAGGAGGTCCCCCTCAGTCACAGTCATAGGGGAGGGGAGTAGGGTGAAAGTGAGAGGGAGAGAGAAATGGGAGGATAGAAGGGATGGGATAACACATGAGATGTAATATGAATGAATTAATAAATTAATTAATAAAAAAAGAAAGTTAAAAAAAAAGTATTGCTGGCTGGGTGACACCTTTAATCCCAGCACTCAGGAGACAGAGGCAGGTGGATTGCAGTGAGTTCAAGGCCAGCCTGGTCTACAAAGTGAGTCCAGGACAGCCAAGGCTACACAGGGAAATCCTGTCTTGAAAAACAAAACAAACAAAAATAAAATAAAGTATTGCTATAATAATATTACACTGTTGGGTGGATGACACTTCAATTTACCAATGGTCTACCCTGTGCTGAGCATTAAGAAAATAAGCATAACTCAGATAACTAATTTTTTATTTTTTTTTTTTGGTTTTTTGAGACAGGGTTTCTCTGTGTAGCCCTGGCTGTCCTAGACTTGCTTTTGTAGACCAGGCTGGCCTCGAACTCATAGCAATCCGCCTGCCTCTGCCTCCCAAGTACTGGGATTAAAGGCATGCCCCACCACACCTGGCCAGGTAATTAATTTTATTCCTTCTCAAGTCTCTGATGGAATTGAAGACCTGATAGTTTAGTTTTACAATTAAGCTCAGTTATTTAGGGGTTAAGATGTTTCTAAGTCTGGATAGATGTTTAAAATTGATAGAGATGAGATATGATAGATATTGATTTACACTCAGAATTTTAGACTCACCAAAATAGGAAAGATGTTTTCTTCAAGGTTGCCAAATACAAATAACCAAAATATTATAAATATAGCATTAATGTAATAACTGGGTTTTGTGGTTCTTGCTGTATGTAGTTTATATTATGTATGTGTAATAATATAAAGATATATATAATATTAAAAAAGAAAATAAGCATGACAAATGAGCATAGTGGCACACACCTGTAACCCCAGCACTCTGGAGGCAGAGGCAGGCAGATCATTATAGGCCAGCCTGGTCTACAAAACAGAACAGCCAGGACTACAAAAGAAACCCTGTCTCAAAAAACAAAGCAAAACAAAACAAAGCACGGTACAAACATGACCTCATCTCGAAGTTAAGCTTTCCTGAGGTAGGGATTAGTCACAGCACCCCTAAGCACAGGGTTATAACATCCTTCAAGACAGCCTGGGATTGCAGCAGTGGGTACACACAGCCCCAGCTGACAAGCAACTGGTGCCAGGAGGCAAATACATCATCAAATTAAATGCCCATGCAGTACTGGGGACCCTGGGAAGATGGAGCAGGGGTCCAGAAGTCATGCAGGAGTGGTGTTACTAAGTCTGACACAGATGACAGAGTTTCCTGGCAGAAGGAGGGAGATGTGAAAGAGGCTAGCAGCTTGGAGGGGGCGGGGGCTGTCAGGGCCAGGGTGTGGCTTCCAGGATATTAGGGGCCTGAACACTAAAGAGCAGACAAACGTGGAGCTTTCCCTGAAGCCCTTGGTTTTCTGTTGTGGGAACCATTGGCAAATGGTCAGCGAGGGCATCCCTGATTTGAGTCAGCTTTTCAGAGACCCAGTAAGTTTTAGTGCTCATGTTTGGGGGACTTGGAAAAGCTCCCACAAATCCTTGTCTGTACTTGGTACCCATCTATACTTTTCAATCAGAAATCCCCAGGTTTTCTGGATTTTGGCTTAAAAAAATATTTCAGAGACCAGCCCTTAATAACATATTATTAATTAAGAAATCATTCACAAGCAGGAACTGGTGGCGCAAGGCTGCAATCGCAGCACTTAGGAGGCTGAGGCAAGAGGATTGAAAAAGAATAAGTACCTCGGTTCTAACTATAGTGAATTAGTTAATCTTTTGTTGCCTTTTACTGAGACACCCAAGGCTGAGTATTCATGACCAAAGTATTTTTTATTTTGTTTTGTTTTGTTTTTTAGAGACAGGGTTTCTCTGTGTAGCCTTGGCTGTCCTGGACTTGCTTTGTAGACCAGGCTGGCCTCCAACTCACAGCGATCCATCTGCCTCTGCCTCCCAAGTGCTAGGATTAAAGGCGTGCGCCACTACTGCCAGGCATGACCAAAGTATTTATTTAGTTTACAGTTCTGGAGGTCTAGCGGGGGAGGGGGGAAAATTGTGACTGTAGCCGGATGTAGCTGCACATGACTTTAATCCCAGCACTTAGGAAGCGGAGGCAGGCGGGTCTCTGTAAGTTTGAGGCCAGCCTGGTCTACAAAGCAATTCCAGGATAGCCAGGGCTACAGAGAAAAACCCTGTCTGAAAAACCAAAAGCAAAAAATTGTGAGTGTATGCTGTGAAATATAGAGGGAAAAAATCAGAATTTTAAAAGAATCACACACACATACACACACACACACACACACACACACACACACACACACACACACACACGCACGCACTCGTGACTGGGGATGGCACAGTGGATAAAGCCCTTGCCACACAAGCATGAGGAGGACCCGAGTGTGAATCTTTAGAACTCAGCCTGCATCTGTAACCCCAGTATTCCTACAGAGAGATGGAAGCAGAGGCTGGAGCATCCGTAGAAGCCTGTGGGTAGCTAACCTTGCCTGTGCATCAGTAAACAACAACAAAAATGCCCTGTCTGAGACAAGAAAGAAGGAAGACAAGGGCGAATACCTAAGGTTGCCCTCTGACCTCCCCACATGTGCCATGGTACATATGTGCCCCACCCCCAACTTCATACACACATACGCACACAAAATGATGGTGGTTGTTCTGTGTAGCCTTGGCCGGCCTTGAACTTGCTCTGTAGACCAGGCTGGCCAAAAGTCAGAGATCCACCTGCTTCTGCCTCCAGAGTGCTGGGGATCAAGGGCTTGTGCCACCACCACCATTGCTGACATAGCCATCTTTTCTGTTTGTTTTTTTGTTTTTCTGAGTCGTTTCTCTGTGTCACCATTCAGGCTGTTCTAGAACTCATTTTGTAGAAGGGGCTGGCCTTGAACTCAGAGATCTGCCTTCCTCTGCCTTCCACATGCTGGGGTTAAAGGAGGCACCATCACTGCCCAGCCGACATAGTCACTAAGGGCAGCAGTAGTCTCAGATCGCTGAGCTTTTAATGTGAGCTCCCCCAGGACCTCCCGGTTCTATGGCCGTATGTGGTTCTCATGCTGAGCCTCAGTCTCTTTGTCTGTCAAATGGGAATGATGTGCAACTTAGGGTAGATGGGTAGAATAAACCGATCACCCCTTTATAAAGCCCAGAACACACTGCCTGATACAAGCAAAGTAGGCATAATAGGACTATACCACCATCACCATTATTAGCATCGCTGAGACACGGTCTTACTATGTATCCCAGAGTGGTTCCAAACTGAACAGCCTCCTGCCTCAGACTCCTGAGTGCTGAGTTACAGGTGTATGCCTCTATGCCCTGCCCTGGAAGTGACCCTTAAATTAAGCATTGACGGTTCTGCACAGATTGTATTTTTTAAGTTTTTTTTTTACTTACTTATTTTTAAAGATTTATTTACGTATATGAGTGCCAGAAAAGGGCATCAGATCCCAGTATAGATGGTTGTGAGCCACCAAATAGTTGCTGGGAATTGAACTCCGGACCTCTTGGAAGAGCAGACAGCTGACCCATCTCGCTGCACAGATTGTAGAACACTGCCTCCTCTGCCGCCGTTTCCCAGCTCCCAGGCAGCTGCACTTTTTTCTCCTGGCAAATCTAATGTGAGGCTGCTGTAGCCACTTCCTCACCTTTTCCTAGCCTGTGTGCAGGTCATGTCACTTTCATTGAGTCACTAATAGATTTGTGATTCATTTAATAATGTTGTGAAACCACAACTGTGATTATTTGTCTTTCCCTAGAGCAATTTTTTTGTTGTTGTTATTGTTGTTGTTGTTTTTTTTTTTGAGACAGGGTTTCTCTGTGTAGCCTTTGCTGTCCTGGACTCACTTTGTAGACCAGGCTGGCCTCAAACTCACAGAGATCCACCTGCCTCTGCCTCCCGAGTACTGGGATTAAAGGCATGCACCACCTCACCTAGCTTTAGTTTAATTTTCTTATCTTCTTGATTTTTTCTTTCTTGTATATTTACCACAGTCCACCCCCATGTTCTTCTTTGGTTGAATACATGTCCTTCCTGGACAGTCAGACCCTCTATGTCATCTGTCATTTCCTGGTTTTTTGGTCTTTTGACCTGCTTCCCTCAAGTGCTTGATTGTAGCCTGCTGACATCTTGGCCGTATGAGGTCCCCACCATTTCTGTGTCTTCTTGTTCCTCCACAGCGAGCACATCTCCAGTAAGTCCAAATCCCCACAGGAGATGCTCTTCAGACTCTCACCTTCCTCCATGGAATGAACTCACCCAAGAGCAGGCATAGCCTGCAATGGTGATGGCTGCGTGTGTTGTCGGATGTGATGGAAAAGAGAATCAGCAACGGCAAGGGAGAGCACTACTGCAGCCAGGGATGCGCGGACTCCTTCCCCGTCCATGGGATAAAGAATATTAAAGCTCACAACAGCACAAACCATTCAGGGCGTAAAGACACACTGATTGACCTCATCCATTCGGGCTTTTTCCAGTTCATCCTTTCATCCATTTATTAGTTATAGCATCACAGTACAACACATGCGTATGAAACACAGCAAGCACCTTGTCTCAAAACACAAGCAGGTGAGAAGTATTAGAAGGGAACTGATCTGCTGAGTATAGTGGCCCACCTCTTCAGTCCCAGCACTCGGGAGGCAGAGGCAGGCAGATCTCTGTGAGCTGAGGCCAGCCTGGTCTACAGAGTGAGTCCGGGATGGCCAGGACTACACAGAGAAACCTTGTCTCTAAAAAACAAAAACAAAACAAAACTCCATTGTTCTGACTTCAGACTGACTGAACTGAAGGTGACTTTTGTTTCAAACAGCCTGCTGAGGACCAGGAGAGGTGGCTTGAAAGAGTGGGGGCAGGAGTCTGGAGGGAATGAAGGAAACTTTTAGGGCTATCTTCACAGTCTTGAGGGTGGTGAGAGGTTCATAGTCTCTCACACCCATAACATGCCTCCAGGGCATGTATGTTCTTGTGTTAACTATGCCTCAGGCTGTTGTTTACAAATGCATGTATTATCTGGGCATGAGTGTGGATGCCAGTTATCTGAGCACCTAGGAGGTAGGACAAGGAAGATCAGGAGTCCAAGGCCAGCTTCCACTATTATTGTAGGAAAAAAGAACCTTAAAAAAAAAAAAGATTTATTTATTATTTATACAGTATTCCACTCAAATGTGAGCCAGAAGAGGGGACCCGATATTATTGTAGATGGTTTTGAGCCACCATGTGGTTGCTGGGAATTGAACTCAGAACCTTTAGAAGAACACAGTGCTCTTAACCTCTGAGCCATCTCTCCAGCCAGAAAAAGAGCCTTTTTATTTAAACAAAAAGGGGGAACTGTTGGGAGTTGGTCTGGTGCTTTGTATTCTAATGCTAATTACTGCCCCCTAAGACCTGATAGCACATTCTCACACATACCCTTCTTTGTTGTGTAAAACTTGCTCTACCTAATTTAAAGTTGATTGGTTAATAAAAAATGCTGAAGCCTGCGATGGGCAGAAAAGAAGTAGGCGGGCTCAGGTTCCTGGGCTTGGGGTCTGAGATGGCCTGAAGGAGGGGAGGCAGAAGATGTAGCAGGAGGAAACGAAGCCCGAGAGAAGGACGACATCATAGGGCAGTGTGGCCGTGAGGGCAGACAGATGGAACAGAAGTGGCCAGACAGGAGTGAGTAAGGCAGGTAACATGGGGTGTGTAGCTGGGAAACAGCAAGATAGCTTAGGGAATTGATATCTGCCCAGCTCTAGTGCTTTAAAGCTTATAAAACAGGGCTGAAGAGATGGCTCAGAGGTTAAGAGCACTGACTATTCTTCCAGAGGTCCTGAGTTCAATTCCCAGCAACCACATGATGGCTCACAACCATCTATACTGAGATCTAATGCCCTCTTCTGGCCTGCAGAGGTACATGCAGACAGAGCACTATATACATAATAAATAAATCTTTTTTTTAAAAAGCGCATAGAATAAATTATAGTCTCTCTGTGTCAGTTATTTTGGAAGTTAGTGGAAGTTAAAGAAAAAAAACCATTGCTTTATTAATCTTTACAACATCAAGTTCAAGGCTAACTCAGCTCTACCAGACCATGTCTCAGAACAAACAAAAATAAACTATGAGCACCTATTTCCAAGTTCTGCGCACTGAAATAACCTAGAAATAAAAACTGACAACTGTGCCGGGCATGGTGGCGCACGCCTTTAATCCCAGCACTCGGGAGGCAGAGGCAGGTGGATCGCTGTGAGTTCGAGGCCAGCCTGGTCTACGAAGCGAGTCCAGGACAGCCAAGGCTACACAGAGAAACCCTGTCTCGAAAAACAAAAACAAAAACAACAAAAAAACCAAAACTGACAACTGTAGGGGCAAAATGAATGCCATATCCTATATGTAACTTATATCCTGCAGTTAATGATGGTCTGTTTGAGAACTTGTCCTATTGGTGCCCGTCTTCCTGTGTCCTGGGAATGACACCTGCCAGCAGTCTGCAGAAACTGCACCAGAACAGTTAGATACAATTAACGCCCAGTGATCCCTGAAGATTCAGCCTCCTGGACCCAACCTGCCTGAAGGTCCACATTCCTGAGACTCATGACCCCTCCCCCCACCCAGCTTATGGTTTTGTCCTTATTTCCCTGTGACCCCGACTCCTAATTACAGTTTTTCCTTATAAACCCATTACTCTTGAAGCTCCAATATCACTCTCCTATCCTGTTCCATCAGGAAGGATTGTGATCCGAAGCTCTGAGCCCGTAATACAGGACCCTGTGTTTGTTGCATTGGTATCGAGTCCTGGTGGTCTTTTGGGGGGGGGGGGTGTCTCGCGATCTGGGTAATCTTGGCATAACAACAACAACAACAACCCAGGACACTCTGTCCCAGTGCCAGGCAAGGGCTTTACCGCTGAGCCACCCTGCCCCAGCCCACGACTGTGGCTTGAGATAGTGTTCGCAGTAAATGGGCTCCTATGAACACACCAGGCTTGTATGCAGGGCTTTCACGTACTAATTCAGAGCACGTAGACCCGAGCAGGCTGTGAGCCCGGGGCAGTGTGTAAACGGGCGCTGTGACAGATGCCACCTCACTGTGTCTGTCTGAACCCTGATAATCCCCGAGAAGCACTGAGGGAAGTGCCCAGCTCCTGCGGGACCTGTATGTATGCTTTTCATCCTGCTCACTAACATGCTCCACAAACACGCGTCCTCGTGACCTCTTCCCTTTGCTCCCAAGATCTGCTTTCTCCCCAGAGCCTCACACTGCACCAGAACCACAGCAGCTCCCTGAAGAAGCCTCCCTGGGTCTGTCTCCCATCTTGTAAGGCAGACCAGCCCTTGACCAATGTCCTGCCCAATGCAAGAGTTATGCCATATAGGGCTCCCCAGGGACGCTGTACCTGGCTCCCAGTGGCCTTTCTGATCCTCATATGGCTCCATGCAGACCACCCTCTGTCTTCAGCTTCCCAGTGGGACTCCAGCTCTTTAGGGCAACTGCCTGTCTTTATCTCAGTATCCACCAGAGAGCTGAGCTGAGTGATGCATGCTGGTGCTGTCTGTGGGCAACAGTATGCCTCTGACATGTGTGTGTGAGCTTAAAAGGTTTCACCTGGGGAAGTGGGAACAGATGAGAAAGTCCAAAATACATGATGTGTCACTTACATATATATATTGACTATATCATATATCTATATATTAAAATATTTCCATAGAGAGCTGGGCATGGTGGACCACACATTTAATAGCTCTTGGGAGGAGGCAGAGGCTGCTGGATCTCTGTGAGTTCCAGGCCATCCTGGTTCACAAAAAGCCTTCCAGGGCAGCCAAAGAGGCTACACACAGAAACTATCTCAAAAAACCTATAAAAAAAAACAATCATCCATAGAATTCATCCATACATGTTTGTTAAAACATGTGACACAGATACACACACACAGTTATTTGGGGCTTGTTCATCTACTGTCTATATTAAGTTAGATATTAACATTTCATATCAAGTTTATTTACATTTTTTTTATTTTTAATTCTTTTTTGTTTTGTTTTTTCAAGACAGGGTTTCTCTGTGTAGCTTTGGCTGTCCTGGATTTGCTTTGTAGACTAGGCTGGCCTTGAACTCACAGCAATCCACCTGCCTCTGCCTCCCCAGTGCTGGGATTAAAGGCACACGCCACAATGCCCAGCTCCTGTGCAGCCTTGTAAAGCTGTATGGGAGGCATGGAAAAGGCAAAAGTAAGACTAGGGACGTGGCCGAGTGTTGGACTAGGGGTGTGGCCGAGCGCAGAGTGCCTGTCCAGGATGTCTTTTTTTCTGTTTTGTTTTGTTAATGTTTTCAGTAAAGACCAATTGCTTCTATTTTGGGTTTGCTTTCTAAAACTTAGATGGTTTTCTCCTTTGTCTCACTTCCTCCCATTAAAACTGTAGGAAGCCTTTAGATTAGTGGATATGCGCACATCGTAGAATTCGTTAGTGTCTCCCGGAAAGAATAACCACAGTATTTAAAACCGGGCACGAGATGAAGGAAAGTAGAACAGGAGCAGAAGACGGGCCTGGAGACAGAGCTTGCAGCCTGAGGATATGCTTTCCCTGTCCGATGCCTCTCCTACCGAACCCCAGCTTCATACACTGTCCCACAGCAGCGTTTGTCCGGGCGCCTCACTATCCTGTCAGCCACTCAGGGGCTCAGCCTAAATGCCATGTTTCCCCTCCCCCAAAACATAGTTCAGGTACCCCTGTGCATGTTCCCATACCACCCTGTATTTCTTTTTTTTTTTTTAAAGATTTATTTATTTTGTATACAGTGTTGTGTCTGCATGTATACCTGACTGCCAGAAGAGGGCACCAGATCTCATTATAGATGGTCATGAGCCACCATGTGGTTGCCAGGAATTGCACTCAGGACTTCTGAAAGAGCAGCCAGTGCTCTTAACCACTGAGCAATCTCTCCAGCCCTCTTTCTATTATTTTTAAGTTTTTTAAAAAGATTTATTTATTGATTATTATGTATACAGTGCTCTGGCTGCATGTACACCTGTAGGCTGGAAGAGGGCATCGGATCACATTATAGATGGTTGTGAGCCACCATGTGGTTGCTGGGAGTTGAACTCAGGACCTTTGGAAGAGCAGGCTGTGTTCTTAACCACTGAGCCATCTCTCCAGCCCTTAAGTTTTTTTTTTAAACTTTGTTTTTATGTATGTGTGTGTATGTGCATATATGTGCAGGTCAGAAGAGGGCATCAGATCCGGAGTTGCAGTTAACAGCAGTTAGTTGTGAGTCACCTAATGTGGGTACTGGGAACAGAACTCAGGTCCTCTGGAAAAGCAGCCAGTGCTGCTAAACTGTATGTATTCTTGCAAAAGGAGAATAATAAGGTTCCAGGTTAAGAATTTACCCAGCTGTGTGCTAACACTACAGGCTGTTTGCGTCTTACTCTTTTTTACCTGTTTGGTAAAAAATGACATTAAATACTTGCCCCAAGCCTTCTATAGCACATTGCCAATATGGTAACACGAGTGGTCAATCGCCCATTTGCTATTAGTTAAATTAAAAAAAAAAAAACAAAGCAGGAGCTATTTTTAAAATTCTTATTCTTTTATCAATTTCACATCATGTACCGTAATCTCACTCAACTCCCTGTCCCTCTATAGCCACCCTCTGCCTTGCAACCTCCCCGACTAAAAAAAACAAAAAAGAACTGAAAAAAACAAAACAAAACAAAAATACAAAACACAAAATGGCTGGGCAGTGGTGGCACATGCCTTTAATCCCAGCACAGGGGTGGCGATGGGGGCAAAGGCAGGTGGGTCTCTGAGTTTGAGGCCAGCCTCATCTACAGAGTGATTCCAGGATAGCCAGGGCTACACAAAGAAACCCTGTTTTGAAAAACCAATATATATTGACATGATGATGCATGCCTGTAATCCCGGTACTCAGGAAGGCATTGTGAAGGAGAGAGAAACCTTCTAAGTGTGGGATCGGAACGGTCCTATGAGAGAACAGGTGAGGTTAATCCACTAGAAGACCGACCACCTTGTGCAGGAGCTTGATTGTTGCCAGCTGAAAAGATCCCATGAACAGTCTCTGAAAGGAGATATATAAATGAGCCCAGAACCCGAGGCGGGGCTCTTTGGAGACTTTGGGTACTTTTGGCTGTTCATCCATCCACTTTGTGAGGCTCCTAGAGAGAACCGCTTGAGGGAAGGCTTCGGAGTTCTGGCTCCTGCTGAGGTTCCGGGTTCTGGTTGCTCCAGGTTCCAGCAGAAGAAATCCTGCTGATTACACCAGGAGAATCATTCCTTGGAACTGATATCCTTATGGTTTTGTTATTGTGTTCCTTAATCCTCTTTTTTCTATTGTTTCGGTTAGTCGGGTTATAAGTGACGTATGCTCAGTTAATAAGTTGTAATAAAATATATTGGTTAAGAAAATTGAGCCTACAGCCCGACAGGACGACTGAGAGTTCAAGCCCAGCCTAAGGGGTGGGAGAGATGGCCCAGCAGTAAAGAGTGCTTACCCTCGCACAGAAGACTGGACTGTGGCTCTCAGCAGCCACAAACAGCGCTGTGCCCAGCAGCTGTCACTCTGACAGCTCAGCATAGGGATGAGAAGCTCCTCAAAGGCTTGAGAGAGGGAGAATAAGGGACAGAGACTGAAGAGATGGCTCAGAGGTTAAGAGCACTTGACTGCACCTTTAATACCAGCACTTAGGGAGATAGAGGCGGGAGGATCACCGAGTTCGAGGCCAGCCTAGTCTACAAAGCAAGACCAGGACAGCCAAGGCTACACAAAGAAACCCTGTGTGGAAAACAAAAAGCAAAAAATAAAGTACTGATTTATCTTTAAAATCCCAGCATCCACATGGTAGCTAATAACTGAACTCCAGTTCCAAGGATCTGACATCCTCGCCTGGCCTCTGTGGGCACTGCACATATGTAGTGCACAGAAATGCAAGCAAAACACTCATACATCTGAAGTTAAATATCTTAAGAAAAAATAGTTTTTAATATTTTTTTCCTGAGATAGGATTTCCATGTGTGTAACATTGGCTGTCCTGGACTCCCTTTGTAGACTGGTTGACCTTGAACTCACAGAGATCTGCCTGCCTCTGCCTCCTGAGTGCTGGGATTAAAGGCATGTACCACCTCATTGGGCTAAAAAAAATTTTTTTATTTAAAATTTTCCAGACAGAGGTTCTCTGTGTACTGCTGGCTGCCCTGGAACTTACTATGTAGACCAGGCTGGCCCTGAACTCAGAAATCTGCCTCCCAAGTACTGGGATTAAAGGCATGCACTAGCATGGCAGGCTAAAATAATTGTTTGTTGTTGTGATTATTCGAGACAGGGTTTCTTTGTGTAGTCTTGGCTGTCGTGGAATTCTCTTTGTAGACCAGGCTGGCCTTGAACTCACAGAGATCCGCCTGCCTCTGCCTCCCCAGTGCTGGGATTAAAAGCATTTGTTACCACTACCTGGCCCCGGGAATAATTTTTCCAAAAGAGTAAGGCACATATACATCAATGTCCCAAATGAGAAAACACACTACTGGTGGCAGCAGATAATAGAATGACAGCATCAAGTTAACTGACGGGACTGGAGAGACGGCTCAGTGAGAGCCATCTTGAGAGACTTGGGGGTTACATAGTGCTGTCACGAACATCAGAGCCACCTTCTGCCTGCTCTTGCAGGGCACCCAGGTTTGGTTCCTAAAACCCACATGGTGGCTTGTAACCATCCTTAACTCCAGCTCTACAGGATCTGGTTCTCTCTTCTGGCTCCTCAGGCACCAGGCACACATCACACACACACACACACACACACACACACACACACACACACACAGAGGCAAGATACCCATGCACATAAAAATGTTTTTTAGGGAGGGTCTCACTATACAGGTCTGGTTGTCCTGGAGCTTGCTGTGTAGACCAGGCTGGCCTCAAACTCGAGAGAGCCGCCCACTTAAGCACTGGGACTAAAGGCATGTACTGCTATGCCTGGCCTGAAAGTTTTGGGAAATCTTTCTGAGGTTGGTGAGATGGCTCAGCAGGCAAGGGCACATGCTGTCAAGCCCAGTGGCCTGGGTTCAACCCCTGTGACTCGCATAGCGCAAAGAGAAACCCGACTCCCACAAGTTTGTCCTCTTCATGCTGTGTTACTTATGTTTGCATCTTCCCTCACTGCATGTGCAAGCAAAAACCAAAACCTTAATTTATTCAGTGTATAAGTAAAATACTATTTAAGAAACTTTTTTTTTTTTTTTTTTGTTTTTCAAGACAGGGTTTCTCTGTGTAGCCCAGGCTGTCCTGGACTCAGTTTATAGACCAGGCTGGCCTCAAATTCACAGAGATGTGCCTGCCTCTGCCTCCCAAGTGCTGGGATTAAAGGCGTGTGCCATATCGCCCAGCAAGAAACTTTTCTGAAATATGTTATTTAATAAGATAGTGTTAATTTGGAGAAGTCAGGGGAATTGAAAGGGGGTCTCATGTAGCTCAGACTATGCAGCTGAGGCTGGGCCTCGAACTCCTAATCTTCCTGCCTACTGCTCCCAAGTGCTGGTAATATTGGAGGTTGATAAAGGGGTGTATCAACGCCTGCTCCCATCAACCTCTGCAATCAGTAACATCCAGGGAAGCGTGCTGTGCACCGATGAGAGCCAGGCAGCAGGGAAACGAGACAGAAGCCTAAGTGGGAATTAGGGAGTATTAACGAAATTCCAAGGATGGTTTAGAAAGAATGTGAAGATTTCCACTTTCTGAATATGCAATATAGCGGGCATGGTGGTGCACACTTTTTTTTTTTAAGATTTACTATTTATTTAATGTCTATGAGTGCTCTATCTGCATGTATGCCTGCATGCCAGAAGAGGGCATCAGATCTTGTGAGCCACCATGTGGTTGCTGGGAATTGAACTCAGGACCTCTGGAAGAGCGGCCAGTACTCTTAACCTCTGAGCCATCTCTCCAGCCCAAGGTGGTGCAGACCTTTAATACCAGCATTAAGGAGGTAGGGGCGGCAGATCTCTGTGAGTTCCAGGAGGGCCACATCTACATAGTAAGACCCTGTCTGAAAAAAGCAAACAAAATTAAAATATAAAACACACTAGTGGAAGGAAATTATTAATCAAGGGGGCATATAGGCTGTGTGTGTGTGTGTGTGTGTGTGTGTGTGTGTGTGTGTGTGTGTGTGTGTGTCTGTGCGTGTGTATACTGAATCTAAGAATAGAACATTATGGAGCAAGTGGTTCTCAAACTGTGGGTCAAGACCCCTTTGGCAAATGTGTATCTCCAAAAATATTTACATTATGATTCATAACAGCAAAATTACAGGTTTGAATTAGCAACAAAATGTTATGGTTGGGTGTCATCACAACATGAGCCGCTGTGTTAAAGGGCTGGAGCGTTAGGAAGGTTGAGAACCCCTGTTGTAGAGCATCTCCCCACTGGGGACAATGAGGGATACTGGTCATTGGTCACCTATGGATGGTTGCTGCTGCTGCTGCTTCCTCCCCATCCTTCTCTTCCTTTTCTTCTTCCTTCCTTTCTCTCTCTTTTGGTTTTTCAAGACAGTTTCTTTGTGTAGCCCTGGCTGTTGTGGAACTCTCTTTGTAGACCTGGCTGGCCTCGAACTTGCAGAGATCCGCCTGCCTCTGCCTCCCTCTGGCTGGCATTAAAAGCGTGCGCCACCATTGGCGGCTGCCCATATGTGGTTTGTTTCACTGTAGAAAAACTCTTAAAGCACGAAGGAGCGTGACCCTCCTAGGAAGGGACGGGCAGGCCTTCGCCTTTTCAATCCTAGAACAGCAGGAGCAGGTTTTGGATGGCTTTTTGTGTGTGAGCAAGTAGCCGTGGAGAAGAAACATTTCTAAATCTCTCTCCAAAGTGACTCGATTTCTGGTTTCTAAGAGTTGTTTTTCAGCCACAAGGTTCCCATTCTGTAGATAAATGAAGCTATTCACAGGAAATTGAGCAATGGGGAGAGGCAGACCTGGGGATCGTGCCCCCCACTAGCATCATAACTGTCTGCTTTCTCTTATCTCGGCCCTTAGGAGCATTGGTACCTTGTCCATGAATCTCAACCACGGAGAGTCCAGTGCAGGGCCTGGCACACAGTGGGAATCAATGCCCACTTTCTAAATGCATTAAATGCTTAAGGGAAGATCTGCCTGGCAAGTTATTTTGGGTTGTGGGAGTGATGAACCTTCTTTCTTTAGTTGTCTGTCAAAGCATTTCTAAAATTTGTGCTCTTGAAACTCCAAGAATATATAATATATTCAACAGACTCCTGGTGTAAAGATCCCCAGTTCCCTCAATTTAGCTATAAGGTGGTTGTCCACAGAGGGGCAGTGCAGTGCAGTGGTTTAAGACTCAGGTCCTGCTTTGAATCCCGCTGCCTGTTAATTCTTTAGAATACATAATGACATTATTTTTAAAAAATGTATACGAAAATGATGTCATTCCTGAGGTCCCCACCCCAGAATAGGCCATATTATCTGGCTACTAACTGACACAAAGGTGGCTTACTATGGTCCCCATATCTTAAATAGGAAAGTAGCGTTTGCCATGTTGAATTTCTTTTTCTTATTTATTTATTTTTTTTTGAGACAGGCTTTTTCTGTGTAGTCCTGGTTGTCTTGGAACTCACTCTGTACACCACATGGCCTTGAACTCAGAGAGCCACCTGCCTCTGTCTGCCTCTCAAGTGATGGGATTAAAGGCATGTGCCACTACACCTGGCTGATTTCTTTCTTTTTTAAATATAGTCTTATCAAAAGCTGGAGAGGAAAAATAAATATAAATAAATAAACAATAATCTGGAGAGGTGGCTCAGTAGTTAAAAGCACCTCCTGGCTACCTGTAATTTTACTTCTAAGGGGATCTGATGGCCTCTTTTGGCTTCAACGGCACCAACACATTTGGTGCACATATGTACATGCAGGCACACACATACACATAAAATAATGTTATTAGTCTTCTATAGCTTTTGAGTTTTGTGCTATGCCCTGCTTTTTTAGAGGATCTAGATTCAATTCCCAGCATCCACAGAGTGCCTCATAGCCATCTCTAACTGTGGTTCAGGGGACCGGACACCCTATTCTGACCTTCACTGGCACCAGGCGCACACATGGTGTACATACACGCAGGGAAAACATTCATGCACATGAAATGTTAGATTAAAGAAAATATTTTTCGGCCAGGCAGTGGTGGCACACGCCTTTAATCTCAGCATTCAGGGAGGCAGAGGCAGAGGCAGGCGGATCTCTGTTGAGTTAGAGATGAGCTGGTCTACAAAGTGAGTTCCAGGACATTCAGGGCTACACAGAAAACCCTGTCTCAAAAAACCAAACCAAACCAAACCACCATTTTTCTTATGAAAATAAATGGTCTCATGCTTTCTTCTAGTGCTTTTCTTTTTGTTTTTTGTTTTCAAAACAGGGTCTCTGTGTAGCCTTGGCTGTCCTAAACTCAATTTGTAGACCAGGCTGGCCTCAAACTCACAAAGACGCACCTGCCTCTGTCTCCCAGGGTGCTGGGACTAAAGGCGTGGGACACCACACCCAGCTTCCTAGTGCTTTTCTTATGTTGTTCTGTTTTATCCATCTAGAACTTATTTTGGTAAAAGGTGTGAAGTATGGTTCCAATTTTATCTTCTTCCAGATGGTTACCTCGTCACTCCAACACCATTCACTCATTTCCTTCATCAACTCAAAACTGCTCCTTCATGATACTCAGAATTCTTATAGAATGTGAAATGCTTTTTTTTTTTTTTTTTTAACTTTTCCTGATTTGACTGGTAGGTGCATTTTTTCATTCCCTGTTTATGGCTGTTTTTAAACATTTAAAAAAAAAAGTTGCACAGAACTATCAGTATGACATCCTAACAAAACTTTCTCCTCACTTCACGAATTTGTCATTACCAAGCTCATTTCGGTTTCTTTCTTTGAGTGTACTGCACACAACCTTCAAATATTATGAACATTTCTCTCTCCCAGCTGTCACTACACCAAACTACATATGCTAGATTTCCCTAAATCGTCTTGCTGTGCTCTTTGCAGGCTCTCCCATATACTGCTGATGTCTTCAAATAAGTTGCCCCAAAGTTACTGTATTCTGGGTGGATTCACAAGAGTTCCTTCTCAAATGGACAATTTCCATTCAAGAAGAGAATTTTGAAGAGCTATCACATTTATTGGCTCTTTAAACTATCCATGGGAGAGGACGATGTCCTTCAGAGTGTCAATGGTTTTGGTACTTATTCCATCAAGAAGGTTGAAAGAAAATGGAGGTTAGCCTGTGCTGCTGGGTCATTTCATGACTCTCAACAGTCGGTTTCCATTTAAGGGGAAAGGGAGGCAATCTGGAGAGATGGCCCTGCTGGCGTCATGGCTGGCCCCGGGTTCCTATTTAAAACGGAACTAAAATCTGTTGGGTTTCTATAGACTATTTAGAGCCACGTTGGGACAAAGAAAATTACTCTCCATCCCAGAAGAGAAGTCAGCAAAACGCTGAGGTAGGAGGAGAGGAATGAGAAGCCTTGAGTATGCAGCCAACATGGAAAGCTTGGAATGCAAGCAGCCCCAGGTAGGGGAAAAGGATCTCCATGCTGTCCTCGGTCGTCATCTCCGGCCCAGGTCAGCCGCCTCCGCTCAGCGCCCCAACTTAAGAGTCCTCTCCCTCTGCCTCAGCAAATCCTTTCCCCAAAGGCCGCCTGGGCTCTGTTCTCCTGCCCAAACTTCTCCTCAGAGTCCGTGTTCCACTAACTACAGTCCTTTCTCATTTCAGGGACCTTGGGGATCTGGATCACGTTCCACCGCGCAGCCTTTGCCCCGCCCCCTCCTCGCCACGCCCCTCACGTTCACCTCTACCCGCCGGGAGCCAAGCCACGCCCCTTGTCCTGCGGCCACCACCACACTGCCCCGCCCTGCGGCCTGGGCCCCGCCCCGCGGCCTGAGCCCCGCCCTGCAGCCTGGGCCCCGCCCCGCAGCCTGAGCCCCGCCCCGTAGTCTGAGCCCCGCCCATATTGGAGGCGCTCTCCCCCTCGGTCCTCATTTGGCGCCAAACCCATAGATCCTCGATTCGACGCCTGGCTTGTCCGCCTCGGCGTTCTGGGTCCGAGTTAGAATTCTGGACTGGACGAGAAAGCCCGAGTAGGAGTCGTAAGGGATTCACCTTGAAAATCTCGGGGGAGACTGTGGGTTCGAGTGTGTGTGGGGGTGAGTGGTGAGACGAGGAAGCGCGGGAAAAACTGAGGAAAACGCAAAGCCTTGAAGAAAGCGCTTCCTCTGCGTGCCCTTTCTGTGGTAATTCTTGGTCGTTGTTGGGCTTGGCCTGGTGTCCGTCGCCTTCCACCTCGGCCCTGGGGCACGTAGCGCTTTCAGGACGTTAGCAGCCTCCTGTAAGTCTAGTCCGACCGTGTCACAAGGGAACTGCGGCCTGGCGAAATGAAGGCCCTGGGGGCACAGGCAGCCTCCCGTTGAGGGGCCGTGGGCCTCCAACCGCCTTTGACTTAGGCTCTGCCCCTCCACCCAACCCCTGCCCCCCCCCCCCCCCCCGTCGCCTCCTCAGTCCCCGAAACCCCACCCCTTCCCCTGCCGCTCCCCACCCGAGTCCCCTGCGCCCTGCTTCTGATCCCGGGCAGGGAGCACCCCTGGGATCCTAGCTTAGGAAAGCAGATCTGAGTTCACGGCCCGTGGGTCGAACAGAACTATCCAGAAAGAAGGCGAGGGGTGTTTGGTGAGGGATTTGCTTTCCTCAGTTAGGATGGTCAGCAATTTGGGCTAGTCATGCGCATAGCTAAGAGATAGCCGTGGTGCGCACGCATGGGGTCCCCGACCTGGGAGGGAGGGGCAGGAGTTTCAAGTTATGTAAACTTCACAAACGTGCACGCACATATGAGCACCCTCAGAAGGCAGAGGCAGGAAATTCATTGCAAATTTGAAGCCAGTCTGTTCTACATGTGGAATTCCAGGACAGCCAAGGTCCCAAGCAAAACCTCTCTCAAGTCTGAAAGGAGGCCAGGTGGTGGTGGTGGTGCACGCCTTTAAATCCCAGCATTCGGGAGGCAGAGGCAGGTGAATCGCTGTGAGTTCGAGGCCAACCTGGACTACAAAGCGAGTCCAGGACAGCCAAAGCTACACAGAGAAACCCTGTCTCCAAAAACCAAAACCAACAACAACAAAAAAGACTGAAAGAAAAATAAAATAAAATAAAAACCCAATATATTCCAGAAAAGCCCACTCAAATACATTTTTTTTTTTTTTGTATTTGTACTTGGGTACGTATGTTGGGTTTTTTGTTTTTGATTTTTGTTTTTTTGTTTTTTCGAGACAGGATTTCTCTGTGTAGCCTTGGCTGTTCTGGACTCTGGACTCACTTTTTAGACCAGGCTGGCCTCGAACTCACAGCGATCCACCTGCCTCCGCTTCCCAAGTGCTGGGATTAAAGGCGTGTGCTACCACACCCGGCTTTGTTTTTTGTTTTAAGATTTATTTATTATTTATAGAGTATTCTGGCCACATGTGAGCCTGCCCTCCACAGGAAGGCATCTGTCTGGAGCCACCATGTGGTTGCTGGGAACTGAACTCGGGACCTTTGAAAGAGCAGCCCCTGCTCTTAACCTCTGAGCCATCTCTCCAGCCTATATGTTGGGTTTTTTATACCCAACTCTTTGCTACCTTAGTGGTTTGTTTCCTTTGTGCTGGCCTCCAACACTTGACTTTGGTATTAAATGAGGAAACACATGGATCTCTGAGTTTGAAGCTAGCCAGGGCTACACAGAAACCAACTCAAAAAACAAACAAACAAAAAGAGGAAATAATACATCAAGAACAAGATTATTCAGACCACATTTTATAGTAATATACGCAATCATGTCTGTAGCATCATGGCATTAAAAAACAAAACAAAGCTGTGCATGGTGGCGCATGCCTTTAATCCTAGCATTTGGGAGGCAGAGGCAGGTGGATCACTGTGAGTTTGCCTGGTCTACAAAGCGAGTCCAGGACAGGCAAGGCTACACAGAGACCCTGCTTGGGAAGAAAAACAAACAAACAAAAAACAAAAAAAGTTATCATTGAATATTGTCCTGGTTGGTTTTATGTCCTGGCTAGAGTCATTTGAAGGGAGGGAAACTCAATTAGAAAATGCACCCACAAGATCAGCTGTAGGGTGTTTTCATAATTAGTGATTGATGGGGGAGGGCCCAACCATGTGGGCCGAGCCCATTTCTGGCCTGGTAGTCCTGGGTTCTATACGATGATGAACAAGCCGGTAAGCAGCACTCTTCCATGGCCTCTGCATCAGCTCCTGCCCCCTGGTCCCTGTCCTGTTTGAGTTCCTCCCTTAGCTTCCCTCAGTGGACTGTGTTCTAAGATATATAAGAAAAAAAACAAAAAACAAAAAAACAAAAACAAAAAAAAACCCCTTTCCTCCCCAACTTGCTTTTTGGTCATGGTGTTTCATAGCAGCAATAAAAACCCTAACTCATTCGGGGCGTGGTGGCACATGCCTTTAATCCCAGCACTCAGGAGGCAGGTAGATCTCTGTGAGTTCAAGGCCACCCTGGTCTACAATCAAGTCCAGGACAGCCATGGCTACACAGAGAAGGCCTGTCTCAAAAAACCAAACCAAACCAAACCAAACCCAAAACACCACATGCACACCACCCCCCAAACTTCTTAAGTAATATTTCTTATTTTTTCAGAATTGATTATTTTTCTGCTGCTCTCCTTTCAACATGAAAGAGGATCAAGTTGTACAGGAAGAATCGGGATTCCAAGATGAGGAGGTATTATTAGAATGTTGAAAGTTATGTTGACATTCAGCCTTTCCACAGAAATCCTTGTTTTTTAAGCTACTGTTTTTAGGAACTAAAACTAGAAATAAGACAGACACATAAATGTGTAACAATTTCTTTGGCAAAGGGTACTAAGTTTAGCTACTTAGCAACTGGCATGAAAGTTTTTTGTTGTTTGTTTTTGAGTAGAAGAGACTCAGCCCAATACCTTTTGCTGGTAGGCAAATGCTCTTCCACTGGTTACATCTCCAGCCCCATATGAAAGTAATAACAAATTACTCCTACCTGTGTACACTAGTCCTGAGAAAGGATATCAAAATTTGTATTAAATAAAATAGGTCAAATAGGAGCCGAAGAAATGGCTGAGCAGTTGTTAAACTGAGTGCTGATTCTCAGCACCCATATGATCACAAACTCTAATTCCAAGGAATCTGATGATTCTTTTGGTCTCGGAGGACACTGCATGCATGAGGTATACAGACATACATACAGGAAACACACACACACACACACACACACACACACACACACACACACACACACACACGTAAACACTTTTGAGCCGGGTGTGATGGCCTATGTCTTTAATCCCAGCACTTGGGAGGCAGAGGCAGGTGGATCACTGTGAGTTTGAGGCCAGCCTGGTCTACAAAGCTAGTCCAGGACAGCCAAGGCTACACAGAGAAACCCTGTCTTGAAAAAAAAAAAAAAACGTAAACACTTAAAAAAAATAGGTTCAAATGTTGTTCCGCTGCTTTGGACAGTGTTTTAGTTATGGAAGTCATGGAACTTTCATTGTTGGCATGTTTTCTAAATATGTAACATGTTTGAAAAGATGATCCCACTTCAGTGTTTAGAAAAGCAGAATTGCAGTATTATGGAATGAGTAGTGAATCAGTATTAGTCACTCTCAAAAGTGTGAAACATTTATTTAGATATGAAGATCTAAAATCCATTCTTTCTATTTTATTTCATTTAGGAATCTTTGTTTCAAGACATTGACCTGTTACAGAAACATGGAATTGTGAGTAACTTTTCAATACTGTATTAAACAGTCTGTTCCATTGTCTCGGCCCTGTCCTTACCAACCCTGGATAATCCCTTATTGTGTGATGAAGGAGGCTGTCTATATGTCTTAAGTTGTTTGGCAATATGCTTGATATTCTAGACAATTTTATCCCATTATGTGAGAACTGACCCCAGGGAGCCAGGAGACTGAAGCAAGAAGCAGTTAAATCCAAAGTTGTGGAGAATGTAAATAAGGAGAACTGACTGACAGAGGTGTGGCCCTGTGCGGCAACAAGCCCAAGCAGACCCTCACCAGTTGAGTTAGAAGGACATATTGGCTAAGATAAAGTGACTTCATCAAAGCTGGAATGGGTCTGGTTTACATTAATCTAATATCAAAGTCACACTCCAGGGCCCAGTAATAATGAAACTCCACTTACTACTCTAATGGTTTGGTATGTTTATAGTATGCGTGGAAATAATCCTGGAAAAAAAAAAACCCAACCAACTAGTGTTACTCTGAGCAATCATGGAATTACAGCTCATATGTAGTCACAGCAAACTGAATTCATACATCTGGCCTCTATTCATGCATTTAATGCTGGCAGTCCTTCTCTACCTGGGACAACCAAACACTGTGGAGGACTTCCAGTGACTGAGAACCTGGTTCCGCTGGAGACGTTCAGAGCTTCTCTAAACAGCCATCCCCCTTTGTCTCTCTAGATCTTACATTAGCTAATCAGAAAATTCTATTTGTCACATGTCACCAGGGTAAATCATGGTGGCAGAGCTGTAGACTATCAAAGTATATGAATGTCAACAGCAATCATTGGTGTTAAAAGTTTGTGGAGTTTGTCTTTTTTGCTTTGTTTTGTTTTAGTTTTTCTAGACAGGGTTTCTCTGTGCAGCTCTGGCTATCCTGGAACTCAATGTGTAGACCAGGCTGGCCTCAAACTCAGAGATCCCTCTGCCTCTGCCTCTCTCTCCTGCGATTAAAAAGTATGCACCACCATGACCCAGCTTTGAGGTTGCCTTTTGAAATCTTCATATTATTCTCTTTCCATTGATTTTGAAAAATATAGGCAAGTGCCAGGTGGTGATGGCGCACGCCTTTAATCCCAGCACTCGGGAGGCAGAGGCAGGCGGATCACTGTGAGTTCAAGGCCAGCCTGGTCTGCAAAGGGAGTCCAGGATAGCCAAGGCTACACAGAGAAACCCTGTCTTGAAAAACAAACAAACAAACCCCAAAACACCACCACCACAACAACATAGAGGCAAGAGAGAACCCCAGTCTTTTGATGATATAGTTATTTGTGTTCTTCAGGAGCAGAAGAAAAAAAAACTTTGAAAAATGTAGAGAACATATTGGTAATGAAGTTCTGTAGAAAGAAAGAGCTGAACTGAGGGGGTGAATCTGTGATAAATTTGTTAGCTTTTCCACCAACAGACTTTTCTGTTTTATTCCTTGCTACATTGCCATGGTCTCACTAACATTCTTGGGAAAATCAGGGCACAGCCAGAACATTTGGCAACCTGCTGGGTATGCTCTACTCAGATATTTCCAGAACATTTGGCTAGGCAGTGGGTGGGTTCCACCTGGTTGCTTGTGTAAAATTAGCATCGTGATGGAAGGAGATGGACATGAAGCTCATGACATAGTAGAGGAGTGTTTTAGCCTGGCATTTTATCAATCTGCTACGCCCATTCTTTTATTTCAGAACATGGCTGATATTAAGAAACTGAAGTCTGTGGGAATCTGTACCATTAAAGGAATACAAATGACAACAAGAAGAGCCCTCTGCAATGTCAAAGGGCTCTCAGAAGCCAAAGTAGAAAAGATTAAAGAAGCAGCCAACAAACTAATTGTAAGCCAAGTTTCCTCTTTTCTGTCTTAGCTTAGCAGAGTTGTCTGTGTTGCTTTTTCTCGTGAACACTAGAAGCTATAGTAGGAACTTTTAAGTTCTTGAAGATAGACCACAATATAGTATACTCCCCATGTTACCTGCTCGTTACTGTAATTCCAAAGCCACACCAGTCCAGTCACCTTCTGGAGGCAAGCACTAAGATACCTAGAGCATGGACTGGCCCTGAGTTCTATTCCTAGAACCACATGATAGAAACATCATGGTGTATACCCCTAACAATACAGTTAAAGTAATTAAAATCTAAAAAGAAAACATATTTTGTTTTGTTTTTTAAAGATACTTGGAATATTATTGAAGATGACTATTTTACCAAAACTTGCCTTTATACTACTCTGGCTTTTTGATCCTCTGCCATTTGTTTGTTTTTACCTGCCCCCCCCCTTTGTTTGTCTTGTCTTTTCACATATGCCTATAGCTCCTCTGAAACTCAGTATTAAAGAATTTACTCTTCCTTGGCATAGGCCAATTAAGAAGACAGTCCTAGATTGGGTCTATGTGTGTAGAGTAAATATAGCCATGAGTATGTCCACTGAGGCAACTGAGTTCACAACCTATACCTTCTAGTGACCCCAAAGAATGCAAGCAATCAGGCTGTCAGGGAAAAGCATACAGCCTTTAACCTATGCTTTCCTGGAGAGTGTTGGGATCATAAGGTCTCTGTTTTCAGTCTAGAAATATTAATGTACAGAAAGTAGTCCCCGAGGCAGAGGCAGACGGATCGCTGTGAATTTGAGGCCAGCCTGGTCTACAAAGTGAGTCCAGGACAGCCAAGGCTACACAGAGAGATCCTGTCTTGAAAAACAAAACCAAAAACAAACAAATAAACAAAAGATAAACAGAAAGTATTCCCCAAGTATCCCTCTCTACAGAAGTCCAAGGCTTTCTATTTCTCTACGTGTATGTGTGGGTTTCATGACCCGAAATGGCCATCAAAACAGAAAGGTAACAGAAGTGGTTTTGTGGTCTTGAACTTGGAGAGGACCCAGGTGACCACTGGTATTCCTGGCCCAATTGCTCTGTTCTGGACCCACTAAGGCATTGTATCTAGAGGCTACTTCCTGAACTTCTGGAATGTCTAAGGAAGTTCTACAGTAATGCACAGGTTTTGGGAAACTCTACTACTTTCTAGCTTCTGTGTGTGTGTGTGTGTGTGTGTGTGTGTGTGTGTGTGTGTGTTTACTTTTTTGAGACAGTGTTTCTCTGTGTAGCCCTGGCTATCCTAGAACCCACTCTGTAGACAAGCTCTGGAACTCACAGAGATCTACCTGCCTTTGGCTCCTCAGTGCTGAGATTAAAGGCGTGTGCCACCATTGCCTGTCATGATAGTGGTTCTTTTTTTTTTTTTTTTTTAAGATTTATTTATTTGTCATATATACACAGTGTTTTGCCTGCATGTACACCAGAAGAGGGCACCAGATCTCATTAAACATGGTTGTGAGCCATCATGTGGTTGCTGGGAATTGAACTCAGGACCTTTGGAAGAGCAGGCGGCGCTCTAAACCTCTGAGCCATTTCTCCAGTTCCCATGACAGTGGTTCTTTTTTTTTTTTTTTTTTTTTTTTTTTTTTTTTTTGGTTTTTCGAGACAGGGTTTCTCTGTGTAGCCTTGACTGTCCTGGACTCACTTTGTAGTCCAGGCTGGCCTCGAACTCACAGCGATCCACCTGCCTCTGCCTCCCGAGTGCTGGGATTAAAGGCATGCGCCACCACGCCCGGCTTTTGACAGTGGTTCTTAAACTCTGAAGAACTTCAGTGAGGGAAGAGTTAGCACAGGCCTAGCCTTAGCTAAGAAAGATAAGACTCTGGATACAGAAAAGGTATTCTTTTGTTTATTCTTGAATAGTGAAATTTATGGCTGGGAAGATGGCTAAGTGAGTAAGAATATTTGCTATGTAGGCAAGAAAACTTGAGTTCTAATCCCCAGCAGCTATGTAGAAACTAAATATGGCTGTTTGTGCTTGCAAGCGCAGCCCTAGGGAGTGGAGAGAAGTGGCTCCCAGAGCTCACTGGCCAGCAAGCCTAGCCAAAACTAAGCTTCCGGCTCTGGTAGAGACCTTGTCTGAAAAACAAGGTGGAGAGTAATAGAGGAAGACATAGGATGCCTTTACATGCTTAAGTATAAACATATGTACATACACCACACACATACAAGATTTAGGGCTAGGGAGATAGTTCAGTCAGTAAACTTTTGCTTAGCAAGTACAAGGGCGTAAGTTCAGTCCCCAGAATTCACGTAAAGCAAGCCAGAAGGTAGCCCGGTGGTGGTAGCACACACCTTTAACTCTAGCATGTGGGAGGCAAAGGCAGGTGGATCTCTGAGTTGGAGGCCAGACTCATCTGCAGAGCAAATTCCAGGACAGCCAGGGTTACACAAAGAAACCCTGTCTCAAAAAACCAATTTTAAAAACTTAAAGATGTGTAGGAGCAACTGGGTGGTGGTGACAGTGATGCTTACCTTTAAACCCAGGGCTAAGGAGCCAAAGGCAGGTAGATCTTTGTGAATTTGAGGCCACCCTGATCAACAGAGCAAGTTCCAGGACAGCCAGAGCTGTTACTCAGAGAAACCCCGTCTTGTAAAACAAAACAAACAACAACAACAACAAAAAGAACCACGTCAAGAGCATGTAATAACAAAGAAACATAACTGACTGCATTAGAGTCCATTTTTACTGTTCATCACTACATCATCTGTAGATTGTTAATTTAGCAAATGACTGACACATGCATGAATGATGCATCTGTCATGTAAAGACATGGTCACATGAATAGTGAAAACTACAATTTCTGGGATCCTTAAGATGTCTAGAACTACAGCCTGGCCTACAAAGCCAGTCCAGGACAGCCAAGAACTTCACAGAGAAACCCTGTCTCAAAAAACCAAAAAAAAAAAAAAAAAAAAAAAAAAAAGTCTATAATTGGGAGAAAAATGATGCTATTGAATGAGATCAGTTGAATCATTCAGTAAAATACTCTTCTGTTTTATACCATGAATGTATTTCATGTATTCTTCAAGGCTACCCTCTAAAGACACACTATTATTGTCCATATTAGACCTAAAAAAATCAATACTGAATTGCAGCAGGTACCCTATATCATTGACTTAATAAGAATGTGAGATGATACTAAAGCCTTTTTAAACAAACAAAAAAATTATGTGTATGAGTGTTTTGCATGTATGTTTGTACACTGTGTGCATGCAGTGTCCATGGAGAACAGAAGAGGGCAGTGGATCCTTTGGAACTGGAGTTTCAGATAGTTGCTAGCCACCATTGGGTGCTAGGAACTGAACCCAGGTCTTTTGCAAGAGAAACAAGAGCTCTTAATCACTGGGCCATCTCTCCAGCCCCAAGCCTGTGGTTTTGCCCATGTTCTGGGTAGTCTTCAAAGAGGAGCATATAGAAATAGAAATAGCCTTGATGTCTGAGCGTGTCGTATTGGGAGGTAACTGGCTTTCCAATCATCATATATTCTTTTCTAACCTCTCCACTGTCTTTCCTTAGGAACCAGGATTCTTAACTGCTTTTGAATACAGCGAAAAGAGGAGGATGGTTTTCCATATCACTACTGGGAGTCAGGAATTTGAGTGTGTATCTCAATTTTCATTACCACTAAGTACAACCTTTGGAGTCCATATTTCTTTTCCTCTGTCTCATCATGATTTTCACTGTTGTGGGTAAAAGTAGCTTCTTCCTTTAAATGGGTTTGTAGTGTTTTGATCCAAGGTGAATGTGAGGCAAATTCCAGGCTGCTTGTAGAAGCAGATTACATTTCTTCCAAGGAATTTATACTCATAAGCCATTTTAAATTTAGCCTTTATTTATCTACGACTTGAAAAATCTGCTTACATTTCCTTTCTTTCCATCTTTGTTGATAAAGAAAATTTATTTCCCACTTTGGGTTTACTTAAAAAACAGTTGTTAGATTGAATATTTTAAAAGAAATAATTTTCCTAGGTCTTATAAGTCTTACTCTTCAGCAAGGGCAGGTGTAGTTACCTTTTTTTTTTTTTTTTTTTTTTTTGGTTTTTCGAGACAGGGTTTCTCTGTGTAGCCTTGGCTGTCCTGGACTCGCTTTGTAGACCAGGCTGGCCTCGAACTCCCAGCGATCCGCCTGCCTCTGCCTCCCGAGTGCTGGGATTAAAGGTGTGTGCCACCACGCCCAGCGCTTCACTTAGTCTTATGATTTTTGATATGTATTGCCATTTTCTCCTAATTGGTTATAATGTGTTCCCCCCGCAGGTAATTCATATTTCTTTTTTCCAAGACAAGGTTTCTCTTGTAGTCCTGGCTGTCCTGGACTTGCTTGTACATCAGGCTGGCCTTGAATGCACAGAGATCCACCTGCCTCTGCCTCTCAAGTGCTGGGAGTAAAGGCATGTGCCACCACGCCAGGCCACATATCTATTTTTTTTTAACTGGGTCTCATTAGATTATCCAGGCTGATGTTAAATACAGGGATTCAAGTGACCTTTGTGCTTCCAAGCAGTTGGGGCCACTGAGTTCAGCTTTATTTTTTTATATATACATTAATTTATAGATTTTTTTCTCTGACTTTCTCCCCCTAGAGCCTGTAATTATAATATATTTATGAAAGAAGCTATGAAAGAAAGTGGTTTACTTTTTAATAGCAGAACAGGCAAGGCTTGCTAATGTAATATAATCAGGGATACCAAGGATGATGCCTAGATTTTAGGCCTGAGATCAGGGAAATATAGATCACTAATAGGGACTTGCAGGAGGGGCAGATTTAGGACCAAAGGCTGAAGACTGTGAAGTCTAAGCTCCTTATTAGACCCAGATCAACCCTAAGTGCACAGTCCAGGGCTCTCATTCCTAACACCACCACATCATCCCTCCTATGCCTAAAACTATTAATTCCTTGCCACCAATTATCTTCCCAGAGACCTCAATTTCTAACTGTCTTATGGATGATTTTTTGTTTGTTTTGTTTTTTTGAGGCCAGGGTCTCATAATGTAACCCAGATGAATTGAATTTGCCATCTTTCTGCCTCAACCTCCCAAATGCTAAGACTGCAGACATGCATTACCACACATGGCTTTTGTCTAATTACTAACTAGTAAAAATCTTTAATCCCAGCACTCAGGAGGCAGAGGCAGGTAGATCTCTGGGCTTGAGGCTACACAGACAAATCCTGCCTTGAAAACCAAGGTGCCCCCCCCCCCCGCCTGTGGCCCACCTAGCAGTTGCAAAGCTCTGTATTCCATCCTCTACCCCAAGAAAGCAAGATCTTCCTTCCAATGTAAATATCTTTTTAAGTCTAATAATTTTAGATGTGTACTTAGTTAGGCATTCATAAATGTTGAGCTACTGTTCTCAAATACCAAATAGTAATCTGTAGGTTTGACTTGTATCTGTTTAAATCTTTCTAGATTTAAAATGTTATTTTTGGGGCTGGAGAGATGGCTCAGAGGTTAAGAGCATTGTCTTCTTTTCCAGAGATCCTGAGTTCAATTCCCAGCAACTACATGGTGATTTATAACTATCTATAATGCGATCTTGTGTCCTCTTCTGGACTGCAAGCACACATTCAGGCAGAATATTGTATACATAATAAATAAATACATCTTTTTTTTCCAAGACAGAGTTTCACTGTGTAGCCTTGGCTGTCCAGGACTCACTTTGTAGACCAGGCTGGCCTCGAACTCACAGCAATCCGCCAGCAATCCTGAGTGCTGGGATTAAAAACATGTGCTGCCACAGCCATCTCTAAACAAATCTTTATTTAAAAATATATTATTTTTTTCTGCACCTAGTTCTAAATGTTCCTGAGTTTTACAAAGGAAACCATTTTATTTTCTCAAATAATTTGAGTTGCCTTCACAGGCAAGTTTTAGGGTTAGTTTTTTGTTTGTTTGTTTGTTTGTTTGTTTTAGCTTCTCAACTTGCATAAATACCAGAAATTTTGTCTGATATTTTTCAAAGCTATGCATTTTCAGGGTGATTCTTCTCAAGATGAAAAGTAGCTTGTTAATTTTTTAATAGTCACCTAACTTATAAGATGCCCAAGAGCCTTCTGTCCTAATGGGATGACTTTGTAGTCCATGTCCTTTTCTGATTATTTATGACAGTGTCTAACGTTTTTTATTTTGTTTTATGTGTGAGAGTGTTTATCCCATGGGGGCCAGAGGAGGGTATCATTACTGATAGTTGTGAGTCACCTGCTGTTTTAAAGAAAAGTCCAAAACATTTGATTTTTACCAATAAAGACTCAGGAGCCAGATGCTGGGGTGAAACCTTTCTGGCTCAGAGAGGCAGAGACAGCATCCAGCTGACCTTCCTACTCAGCTGATGTACAGATGGAAAAGGCACAAAAGACTCACTAGATCAGCTGACAGCCCAGTAGGTAAAGGCTAAAAAACCCATGGCCAAAGGCTTGCTACCTCAAAAGCCAAAGGCCAAGGAGCTGAAGCTCAAGAGCTCAAGAGCTCAAGCGCTAAGAGCTAAAGAGCTAAAAGCTAAAAGCCCAAGAGCTCCTTCTACTTCCACACACTGTCTTAAATACCTGTCAACGCAAAGTCCCTCCCACTCTTTAATCCCTGTCAGCTGGTTTCTTGCTCTGACTCTTGACCTAGGGTTAACTTTTTAAAATCTTGTGTATAGAAAGCTCTTGGATTAAAAGGTGTGGGTTAGGGCTCAACTGCACCAGACAAAAACGGGTTTTACAGTTCACAATCTCACAGATCACAATGGGATCAAATATCCTGCAACAGCCACCATGTGGGTCCTGGGAACCAAAACCCAGTCCACTGCAAGAGCAGCAAGTGCTCTTTACCACTGAGCCATCTCTTCAACCCCCCTTTTTTTCTTAATTGAAGTCAGCAGAGTCCTGATTTAAGTTGCTGTCTTACTTAGACAAATATAAATCTATTCTCTTAATCTTTGTCTGATTTGTGATTGTCTCTTCTGTTAGACATGCTAACATAAACTACAGAGGTTTTTAAAGTGCTTAAAGTGCTCCTTCCAGGCCTCAGTACAGCAACACATACTGCATTTAGTGCTACATGAATGAGATCATAATTTCATTAGTTCTTCTCATATTGAGAATATTAAGTGCACTAAAACACCATGTTACCAATTAAGTATAAGCTATCAGAACCTGGCAGCTGTTAGCATTGTATATATATAAAATAGCTCTCTTAGTTAGGGTTTCTATTGCTATCATAAAACACTATGACCAAAAGCAACTTGGGGAGAAAAGGGTTTATTTCATCTTACAATTCCCCCACTCCTTTCTCTCTGGCTGTCTGAAATAGAGTCTATCTGTGTAACTTGTCCTGGAACCCACCATGCAGACCAGGCCTGCCTTAAACTCACAGAGATCCTCCTAACTTTGTCCCCCCACTTTCACAACCCTCAGGTCACACTTCATCACTGATGTAAGTTTGAGCAGGAACTCAAGGCCTCAACCTGGAGTCAGGAGCTGAAGCCCAGGCCATGGAGGAGTACTTCTTACTGGCTTATTTCCCACGGTTTACTCAGCTTGCTTTCTTATAATACTCAGGGTCACCTGCCCAGGAATAATATTGCCTACAGTGGGCGTGGCTCTCCCATATCAATCATAAGTCAAGAAAATGCCCTACAGACTTGCCTATAGGCCACTCTGGTGGAGGCATTTTCTCTATTAAGATTTCCTCTTCTCCACTATGTCTAGGTTTGTTTCAAGATGACAAAAATCAACCAGCATACTATCTTTGAACATTTTCTTCTTCTTCTTCTTCTTCTTCTTCTTCTTCTTCTTCTTCTTCTTCTTCTTCTTCTTCTCCTTCTCCTTCTCCTTCTCCTCCTCTTCCTCCTCTTCCTTTTCCTCCTCTTCTTCCTCCTCCTTCTTCTTCATCTTCTTCTTTTGGTTTTTTTTGAGACAGGGTTTCTCTGTGTAGCCCTGGCTGTCCTGGCCTTGAACTCACAGAGATCCACCTGCCTCTGCCTCCTGAATGCTGGGATTATAGGCGTGCACCACCACGCCCGGCATACATTTTCTTTTGTGACAGGTTCTGCCTAAATTTTTGTTTATGTGAGATAAAACCAGTAATGATAATCATTGGACCCTTATAATGTGTCTTTCATATGTTCCTGAGCATATTAAAAATTAAATCTGGGCATAGTGGTACGTGCATTTAATCCCAGCTCTTCAGAGGCAGGGTAGGTGGATCTCTGTGAGTTAGAAGTCATCTTGGTCTACATAGTGAGTTCCAGGCCAATCTGGTCTACATAAAGAGACTGTGTCTCAAAAACTGAATATTAATTAACTTTTAGAAATATTATCTATGGCTGGGCATGGTGGTGCATGCCTTTAATCCCAGCACTTGGGAGGTAGAGGCAGGCAGATCATTGTGAGTTCGAGGCCAGCCTACTTTACAAAGTGAGTACAAGACAGCCAAGGCTACATAGAGAAACCCTGTTTTGGGGAGGGAGAGAGAGAGAGAGAGAGATTATCTATGTATAATTTGAGAAACTGACTAGTGTCAAGACCACTGCGTGATGTATAATTCAGGTTTTCTTAGTATGTATAAGACTCTGGTTCAATCCCTAGGACCACAAAATGAAACTAACAAACCTTTTAAATTCCAATTCAAAAGAACAATAGACATAAAGCCTTGCTGACTCATTTATTATTGATACTCAGAAGTAAGAACAGGGTTTATAAATTGCTTTGTTCATCTGTCTGCCCATCCACAGTAGAATTGTTAACACAGTAAACAATTAATGTCATTTCTTTCAACTCTGAATTTCTGTTCTTGTTGTGTAGATAGACAGATGATGTGTTACTAATGACACCAATTTCATCTCCTTTTTTTGTTTTTTGTTTTAAAGACACAGTCTCTCTACATAGTCCTAGCTATCCTAGAACTTACTATGTAGACCAAGCTGGCCTAGAACCCACAGAGAGACCCCTTCCTCTACATCTTTAGTGCTAAGATTATAGGCATGTGCCACCACACTCAGCTCATCTTGTTTCTTTCTTTCTTTTCCTTTTTTATTTTTTAAAGACAAGTTTTCTCTGTATAGCCCTGGCTGTCCTGGACTCACTTTGTAGACCAGACTGGCCTCAAACTCACAGAGATAGCCTGCCTGTACCTTCCCAAGTGCTGGGATTACAGGTGTGCACAACTGTGCCTGGCTCATCTTTCTTGTATTTATACTCTGTCACCAATACTTTATATCTGTTTTCAGTAAATTACTAGGTGGTGGCATTGAAAGTATGGCAATTACAGAAGCTTTTGGAGGTAGGTAGAACCTTAATAATTATATATGGAATAATATATGTTTATATGTGAATACATATGTAGTTAAGCAAAAAATAATAAATAAGTTCATATTTAGGAACTTTTGATGAAGTATAATTTATTATATTACAGGATCATTCTATGCTAAAATGAAAATATATACTAACATTAGCATATTTGTTGACATTTTTCTTCCATTCATCTCTGATTACTATAGAAAGAAATTGAAATTTTTCTTTATTCCCTCAAAAAACTATTGAATATTCCATGAATAGAGAATAAATATTTTTTCAGTTTATATTATATACATATAATATGATATGTACATGAGTGTATTCTCATGTGTGTGTGTCTTAACTGTGTGGCACTGCCAGCCTGGAACTCACAAAGAGCTACCTTCCTCTGCTTCCCAAGTGCTAATATTAAAGGCCTGCACCACCACACCTGGCCTATATACTACCTTTTTACAAGTAATCCATGCACAGCTGTTTTACATCCTGAATCTTGACAATCCAATATTAACAGTCTTAGAGAACTAAATGTTCTGTTGTTACTATTTCTCTTGAAGTAAATCTGGTATTAATTATGTCTATTGACTCAATCTTAATGACTTCTCTTATTGTATATTGTTTATGAACTTTTTAAATATGTAAGCTGAGTTCAGTGGACCTCGGTGATGAGTAGGAAAGTTTTCCTATAGAGAACATCTGCTTCTGCTGGCAACTAGGGACGTTCCCATTCCAGATCACAGCAGCTTTTCCTTGAGGACCTCAGCACGGGGAAGGAGCTTGGGTGTCCTTCCTGTGGTCAGGTCTTAAACCTAAACAGTTTTGTTGTGGAGAGGGTGTGAATTTCTTTTCCTCTCTCACTTTTGGTATTCCTACATGCAAGATCTAACTGTTAGAAAGGCGTGAACTCTTTTGTGTAGGGGAGATTGAATCCGGGACCTTGGGCATTTTAGACAAGTGCTCCACCACTAAGCAATATTCCTAACCCTATGCAGTGTTGTTTTTGCTTGTTTGTTTAGTGAAAATATCTAAATAGTAAATATACTTTTCTAAAAGTTCCTTTTTCTAAATTTCACAGAATTTCGTACTGGAAAAACTCAGCTGTCTCATACCCTCTGTGGTAAGCACACATCCTAAAACCAACACAATAGTAGTGATAGAGCATTCACTTGCTAGAGCTCTGCGGTGCTTTACATGGTCTTACGCAGACTTAACAGTTTCCAAGGAAACAGAAGCTCAAGAGGTTAAGTAAACAGTCCGTTGTTACACAGGTGTTTTGGAATGTGTGTGTCTGAGGTCTTGTTGTCAGTCCTGCGCTGTGACCATCTGGGTGGAGTGTGTGTGTCTGAGGTCCTGTTGTCAGTCCTGCGCTGTGACCATCTGGGTGGAGTGTGTGTGTCTGAGGTCCTGTTGTCAGTCCTGCGCTGTGACCATCTGGGTGGAGTGTGTGTGTCTGAGGTCCTGTTGTCAGTCCTGCGCTGTGACCATCTGGGTGGAGTGTGTGTGTCTGAGGTCCTGTTGTCAGTCCTGCGCTGTGACCATCTGAGTGGAGTGTGTGTGTCTGAGGTCCTGTTGTCAGTCCTGCGCTGTGACCATCTGGGTGGAGTGTGTGTGTCTGAGGTCCTGTTGTCAGTCCTGCGCTGTGACCATCTGAGTGGAGTGTGTGTGTCTGAGGTCTTGTTGTCAGTCCTGCGCTGTGACCATCTGGGTGGAGTGTGTGTGTCTGAGGTCCTGTTGTCAGTCCTGCGCTGTGACCATCTGAGTGGAGTGTGTGTGTCTGAGGTCCTGTTGTCAGTCCTGCGCTGTGACCATCTGAGTGGAGTGTGTGTGTCTGAGGTCTTGTTGTCAGTCCTGCGCTGTGACCATCTGAGTGGAGTGTGTGTGTCTGAGGTCCTGTTGTCAGTCCTGCGCTGTGACCATCTGGGTGGAGTGTGTGTGTCTGAGGTCCTGTTGTCAGTCCTGCGCTGTGACCATCTGGGTGGAGTGTGTGTGTCTGAGATCTTGTTGTCAGTCCTGTGCTGTGACCATCTGGGTGGAGTGTGTGTGTCTGAGGTCCTGTTGTCAGTCCTGCGCTGTGACCATCTGGGTGGAAGTACAGGGAAGGAAAGTGGTTTGTGAGTGAATAGACAGGAGAGGCACCCAGTGTGTCAAATGCTTCCTATTCATCTTTTCTGTGTTTTTTAAAAGTACAGCAAAGGCATAAAATTTGTTGACGACTAGAATACTGTCCATGAGGTATATTCTATCCAAAGGAAGGAGCAAAATTAAGTTTGTGGCCTAGCAAGATGTCTCAGTAGATAAAGACACTTGCCTCCAAGCCTGAGAAACTGAGTTTGATCCCTAGAACCCACATGGTGGAAAGAGAGAGTCAACTCCCACAAGTTGTCTGCTGACATCCACAGACATGCCATTGCATCATGTGCCCCTAAAATTAATAAATACATAAATAAGTATAATTGGGGAGGTGTTGTTTGTTTTGAGACAAGGTCTTACTATGTACGTAGCTCTGGCTGAACTGAAACTTGCTGTGTAGACCAGGCCCACAGAGAGATCTGCATGCCTCTGCCTCTTAAATGCTGGGATTAAAGGTATATACTACCGCATATGGCAAATATAAATTTTTAAACTAAGTAAATATGTAATTTTTCTAAAACAAAATAAACAATAAATTTTTGTTTAGAAAGATTCTATTTGCATTTCTTTTACTTAAATGAAAAGTAGTTAGAAGTGTTTCTAATGTGCACTCTAACATACATTAGCATGCGTACACACAAGCTAGCACAACGCGTAAATGCACACACACAAGAAAAAGTGAAAAGTGGGCAATATTCTAGAATTAAAATGTCTTGGCTGTATCACTTATAGCTGTATGACTGGGCAAATTGCTTTACTTTTCTAATCATCCTCACATTTAAACTGAAATAATATTAGTGCCAGATCTTGGGGGGAGTTTTAAAAAGTAAATGATATAATGTGCCTAGTGTGAAGTAACTCTTTATGTTGACTACTGCAGTATAACACAGTTGGGGATGTAGCTCAGTTGATAGAGTTGTGTGTAGCATACATGAAGCCCTGGGTTCAGTCCCCAGCCTTGTATAAACCACCTCAAGCAAATATAATCTTAGCTCTGGAGAGGTAGATCAGAGTTCAAGGTCATCCTTAGCTACATAGTAGGTTAGATGCCAATCTGGAATACATGAGAACCTGCCTTTTTAAAAAAAAAAAAAAAGAAAATGCTTGGGTTGGGGAAATGTCTCAGCTAAGAAAAGTGCTTGCCACATAACTATGAGGACTTGAGTTTGCATCGTAGCACTTTTGTAAAATGTTGGACACAACAGCATATATCTATACTCCAAGTGATGGGACAGCTGATACAGGAAGACTCCTAGGCTTGTTGGCCAGCAAGCCAGTCTAGCAAAATCAATAAGCTCCAGGTTCAATAATAGATGTTGTCTTAGCCTGGTGTGGTGCCCAGCACTCAGGAAGGCAGAGGAAAGTGGATCACTGTGAGTTTGAGGCCAGCCTGGTCTACAAAGAGTCCAGGACAGCCAAGGCTACACAGAGAAACCCTGTCTACAAACAAACAAAAAGAGATGCTATCTCTCCAGGCTTGGTAGTGCATACTTTTAATACCACTTAGGAGACAGAGGCAAGTGGAATTCTGAGTTCCAGGACAGCCTGATCTACACAGCAAGTTTCAGTTTAGGCAAAGCTAAGACCTTGTCTCAAAAAAACCCCCAAATTTATATATATATGGGATACATGATGCAATGGCATGTCTGTGGAGATGGTCTACTGAGTTCCAGGACAGCCAGAGCTACACAGAAAAACTCTATTGGGGGAAGAAAGGAGGCAGGGAAGAGGAAGATGCTGTCTCACAAAAGCTGGACATACATGTGCACACATAGGATCAGGTACACATGCCTACAATATACATACATATATATTCATAGTCATGCAAGGTAAATGCATCAAATATTGCCAGTAATTGAAAGGTGACTAAAATAAGTTATTTAACATGAATTATATTTATGCTTGTTATAAAAGTAAAATTAGTAACATTTAAATACTGTTTATTTGGGAGAATTAACATTGACAAATATTACCTACTGTGGTAGATGTTGAAATTCTCAGTTGAATTATTATCTTAGTTAGGGTCTATTGCTGTGAAGAGACGCTATGACCATAGCAACTCATAAAAGAAAACACTTAATTGAGGTTGGCTTACAGTTTCAGAGGTTTAATCCACCATCGTAATGGCATGCATAGCAGCATGCAGGCAGACATGATGCTGGAGCTGAAAGTTCTACATCATTTGGGGGGGGGCATTGATTTTTTATTTTGATTAGTCAAGAAAGGGTTTCTCTGTGTAGCCCTGGCTGTCCTGGACTCGCTTTGCAGACCAGGCTGGCCTCAAACTCACAGAGATCTTCCTGTCTCAGCTTCCCAGAGTGCTGGGATTACAGGTGTGTGTCACCGTGCCTAGCTAAGTTCTACATCTTGATCCACAAACAGCAGAAGGAGATTGCATGTCACAGTGGGTATAGCAAGAGCATATATGACTTCAAAGTCACCTCCACAGTGACACACTTCCACCAATAAGGCTATACCTATTCACACCACCACATCCTGGCAGAGTACTTATCTTACAATTGGTTACTGAGGTGGAAATATAGCAATCTTCTTAGAAGCCAAAAGATCATTGTTCTTTGCTAAGTTTACTAGCATTGCAACCAATATAAACTTAATGTTAATTTATGTATTTATTTCTGCAAAATTTATTCATTCTTGTTAATATTGATTTTTAATTCTTTCCTAGTGACAGCTCAACTTCCAGGAGCAGGCGGCTACTCAGGAGGAAAGATTATCTTCATTGATACAGAAAATACTTTGTAACCCTTTTATTTAAACAAGTCCTAAGGCAGTGTGGTAGAGTGATATTAGTACAAAAGAGAATGCCTTGATATATGTGCTCACATCACTATTTGATTTACTTATCTATACCTCAACATGGTTTAATATAAAATGACAAAACAAATACATGAGATGAAATTGTATGTTAATGATTCTTAAAACTTCATATCCAAAGATTTTGCCGCAAGTAGAAAGAAAGATGGGAAGAGCTTAAGTGTACAGAAGGAAAAGGTCAGAGCAGTTTGGGTCACAGAGGACACGGCAGTTTAACTGATATGAAAATATTCCAGAATACTCAACCAGAAAGGTGATTTGGGTCCAAGAAATGAAGGGCTTTGAAACCAGATGATAGATATCAATTAGATATTTTTTCAAAAATCTAGGAAAATGGAAACTTTATCTAGGTTGAAAGCAATAAGAACCAAAAGAAGCCGAAAAGCAATAAGAACCAAAAGAAGCCAAGCGTGGTAGCACACACCTTTAATCACACAATACTGGGAAGGCTGAGGCAGGTGGCTCTCTGTGAGATCAAGGCTAACCTTGTTTATTACAGAGTGAGTTCCAGCACAACCCAGCACTGTTACACAGAGAAACATTGTCTCAAAAAGTAAGCAAGCAAACAAACAAACCAGGGAACTTTAGCAAGAGAAACTGTCCAGAAAAGGAGGGCAGCTTGAGAAGCCACTCTGAGCCAACCAATGTTTCTTGGCAGTGTTGAACGTAAGAGGCAGGAGGATGTACAGAAGACACTGGGAAATGCTGGGGAAAGGGTAGAATCAGAGATGCGGGTAAGTTAACTAAAAAGAGGGTAGAGAAAACTCATAACTTTGATGTGTGCTTGTATTTATGAAGAGGGCTAACATGAATGTACAGACAAAGGAAGAAGTCTGTGGAAGGTAAGCAAATGGGAAAAGAGAGCAGATGAGAAAGATCACTGGAGTTGGGAATTATTAGTTCCAGGGACATTACGATGGGGTCTAGGGTGATAGAAGCACCTTGCAAGGTGTTGGGAAATGCGTAAGGTGGATGGAAACACTGTTCTGAGAGGGTACCTGGTTCAGAAGATGTAAGATCTGCACAGCTTCATTAAACCATTTTACAGTGAAGCCCAGCCTGCTTCACCATTCATCAGGCTTATTTCTCACCATGAGTTTTTTTGTTTTGTTTTGGTTTGGGTTTTGTTTTGTTTTTTGGGTTTGTTTTGTTTTTGTTTTGAGACAGGGTTTCTCTGTGTAGCCTTGGCTGTCCCGGACTCTTTGTAGACCAGGCTGTCCTCAAACTCAAGAGATCCACCTGCCTCTGCCTGTGCACCACCACTCCCAGCTTCTCACCATTGTTTTAGCTAGAGACAAAGAGATGAGAATGTTCCAGTCTGATCCCATCATGCTAAATATGTTTTGTTGCTAAAAATTGGAAAATTATTGTACATGAACATTCTTTAGGCTATAAAAGTTTTTGTGTTGTCATCAAGGCCTCATATCCCCAGAGCATCTTGCTTTTGTTTTGCTGTAGGACCTTTTTAAGTACTACTTTCAGGAAGATGATCAGGGTTGTAAAAACAGACCTGACATATCTGAAGTGCCATTGCTTTGTTCTCTTCTGACTGTAGGCTTGGCTGGCCATATTAAAATCCATATGTTGCTTTCCATCCTACAGGGTATTTGCTCCCTCTATCCCCATGTCATAGTCTTACTGAATCGTACAAATGGTGAAACCTCTTATATCAAAGCCTGCTCTTTCTGATTTTGTATAATTACCCAATTCAGAAAATCTTGGCCTTCCTAAAATATTGTAGAATTTATTATCAAAAATACTCCTGTGGGGGGAAAACAAGCCAAGAACTATTTGCAGAATGATGAGAAATCTGGGCATAAGAAGTCCCTGGCAGAGCTTCCTACCTTGGGAAAGAAGGGTGGGATGTTTAGGGCTAACAAGAGGGGCTCAGCTAGAATTCAGTAGCTTCAGGAAGAATTTGATCATCTTCAGAGAGGGAGGAATAGCTCTTGCTTATTAGCAATCTAGATTTTATCAAGACAGGAAGAGAATAGTTAAGAGTGAAAGGGAAAGCTGAGCATGGTGGTGCACACCTTTAATCCCAGCACTTGGGAGGCAGAGGCAGGTGGATCTTTGTGAGTTTGAGGCCAGCCTGGTCTACAAGTGAGTCCAGGATAGCCAAGGCTACACAGAGAAACCCTGTCTTATATATATGTAAAGAAAGAAAGAAAAAAGAGAATTCAGGAGGGAAATCTCTCATGCTGTTCTCTTGCAGTCTCTCAACAATACTGCTGTCTCTTGATATATTTTTTTTCTTTTTGGTTTTTCAAGACAAGCTTTCTTGTGTAGCCTTGGCTGTCCTGGACTAACCAGGCTGGCCTCGAACTCACAGCCATCCTCCTGCCTCTGCCTCCTGAGTGCTGGGATTAAAGGTGTTGCCATTGTGTCCAGCTAGAGGAACCACCTTTAATTGAAGCACTCAGAAGGCAGAGGCAGGCTGATCTCCCAAGTTTGAGGCCAGCTTTGTTCTATAGAGTGAGTTCCAGGACAAATAGGGTTATGCCAGAGAAATCTTTGTCTCAAAACAAACAAACAAACCCAAAACAAGAAAAAAAGAAGGAAGGAAGGAAAGAAAAGAAAAGATGGCCCTGCTTTTAAGCAGCTAATAGCTGGTATTTTATAAAATGCAAACAAAAGTAAAACTGCAGACAGGCATTTTTTGTTTCTTCATTCTACTTGCAACATTGTTAATCATGAAGGACCACAGAACAAAGTGTTAATTACTTTCTGTAACTTAACCTGTTACTGAGTATTGGCATACTCCAGTGTACCTTGGAGGAATATGGATTTGCCTCCATAAGAATTTACTAATTTCAGAAAACTACCAACTCCTTTAGAAGAAGATGTATAAAAGCAAAACAACAACAAAAACTGCTTTGATTTGATGCTTCATGTAGTCAAATGTATCTTCTTCTTTTGCCACACATTAGTTGAATGTTAAGCTATTTCATTTTTAGCCAGTGAAGAATTTGAAGTGACTTGAATTATAACTCAGTGACATTAATGTTCTAGAATAAGTCTATTTTTATAGAGCTGAGAACAAAAGACTCACAAACCTTAGTTTCTAGTTTTTCTGTTTTATCTATTATGCACCATAATCCTAAGTTATTTGCCAAAACTCTTCGTCAGTGACCTTGTAAAATGAAGACACCACAACTAGCTTCTAAACTTATTTTAAAGATTTTATAACTTAATATTTAATGTCTGCTTTACCATATCTGTGACCCCTACCATCACCTAAGATGTTCTGAAGCACTGATGACAAAGAAGCTTTGGCAGTTTCCTAAGTAATTACTAGCTCCAGAATGCCTTTGCAGATGCACGGTTATGTCTCCGTTGTTTTACGTGCTCACAGTGCTACCATTTGTAGCTGTCTAAACTTCCTTTGGAATTGGTTTATTGGATCCTTAACCTTGGCACACTCCAGCCGTCCAGATCGCCTTCGTGACATTGCTGACCGCTTCAACGTAGACCACGATGCAGTGCTGGACAATGTGCTCTATGCGCGTGCCTATACTAGTAGGAATGCTCTGCGAGTGCATGCTTGGGCTATGGGAAGGCTGGCAACACTTACTTACCATTTCATGATATCACATTTTCACCTGTCCTCTTTGTTTTATTTAAAATTTTTGCTAATTAGTCCACAAATATTATCTGTTAAGTTCTCAAGATACTGAAATGCCTCCAAATTGTCCTCTCTGAAGTGTAGAGTAACAGTCAGCTATTTTCCCCTGTGGCGCTGGGATTGAACCCAGGGTTTCACATACTCTAGGCATATGGCATACCACTGAACTAAAACTCCCCAGAACAACATTCTTTTGGCTGAGGTACTGTTTGCCACATATGCTCAAGCAGAGTATGCCGTTCTATTTAGTAAAGTAATAGTCAGGAGAAAAGAAGAACTCATACACACAAATATGAGTGTAGCCTCTTCTAGCTTCTGTAACATTTTCTCTGTGTTTTCCATCAGGTGAACATCAGATGGAGCTACTTGATTATGTAGCAGCCAAGTTTCATGAAGAAGCTGGCATTTTCAAACTATTGGTACAAGCTTCTAAATAATGTTCACTGACAGCTATTTAGAATATTATTTAAATAGTCATTTTCCATCTATTTTAAAATGCACGTTTGGTTTTATGTTACTCCTGTGCAGATCATTGACTCGATAATGGCGCTTTTTCGAGTGGATTTCAGTGGCCGTGGGGAATTGGCTGAACGCCAGCAAAAATTGGCCCAGATGTTGTCACGACTCCAAAAAATCTCAGAAGGTAGATCTTTAAAATAAAATGGCACTGTCACATAGCATCTGTTGCCTATGTTTCTAGAGCACATTTTACAGAGAATCTCAGAAAGATGTTAGAAACATAACATTTTAAAATTACTTTCATGGGAATACAATTATTTGAACTAAAAGGGATTCTGATGTAAATAACGAATATGATAACTTTAAGTAATTTTTATTATTAATGAGAAAGTAGGAAGCTGGATGTGGTGGCACACACCATTAGTCCCAGTACTTGGGAGGCTGAGACAGCTGGATCTCTGAGTGGAGGTGATCCTGGTCTTCTGACCAAGTCCCAGGACAGCCAGGGCTACAGAGAAACCTTATCCTGGAAAGCAAAACAAAACAAAAAATATGGACAAGAGCCTATTTATAAAACTAATTCATGTTGTAATATTTCTAAACCAAAATCTAAACAATGAACTTTGTATTTTTATTGCCCTGCCCTATTTGATGCAGAATATAATGTTGCTGTTTTTGTGACCAATCAAATGACTGCGGATCCCGGAGCAACTATGACGTAAGCCCTTCTTTTGTATTTCACAGAGATTACTATCAAAAAATTACAGTACAGAATAAAATCGCTAAGAAATAATCAATTTAGGGGCTGAAGAGATGGCTCAGAGGACAAGAGCACTGTCTGCTCTTCCAAAGGTCCTGAGTTCAATTCCCAGTACCCACATGGTGACTTCCAACCATCTATAGTGAGATCTACTGCCCTCTTCTGGCGAGCAAGCACCATGCAGGCTTGCTCCATGAAGGTTGTATACATAATAAATAAATAAATCTTTTTTGGGGGGGGGTTTCGAGACAGGGTTTCTCTGTGTGGCCTTGGCTGTCCTGAACTCACTTTGTAGACCAGGCTGGCCTCGAACTCACAGCGATCCGCCTGCCTCTGCCTCCCAAGTGCTGGGATTAAAGGCGTGTGCCACCACCCCCAGCTGAATAAATAAATCAATCTTAAAAAGAAAAAATAAAGTGGTGTACTAGTTTAAAGTGGTACCACCAGTCCTGATTCCATTCATTAAGAAAAGAAAGAAAGAAAGAAAGGAAGGAAGGAAGGAAGAATCTATTTAGCCAGGCATGGTGGTGCATGCCTTTAATCCCAGCACTCGGGAGGCAGAGGCAGGCAGATGGCTGTGAGTTCAAGGCCTGCCTGGTCTACAAAGAGAGTCCAGGACAGGCTAACACAGAAAACCCCTGTCTCAAAAAACAAAAGAAAGAAAGAATAAATGAATCAACTTTATCTTGGTGTAATACCACATGCCTATAATTCTAGCACTTGGGAGATGATGGCAGGAAGACAGTGAACTTAAAATCAGATTGGGCTGTGTCATGAAGCCTCATCTCAGAGCAACAACAATAATAATCAGCCTTGGTATGGGCACTTGTATTTCAGATCACTTCAGTTACTTCAGAGCTGCACATAGCATTTATTTGTTAATCAGAACCCTTTTTTTTTTGTAGTCTCTATAAAATAAAGCAGTGTTTTAGCCACTTTCATCAGGACTAGGGGCCCCATTTTGGTCTAAGACAAATGGGTATTATAGAAAGGCAATAACAGCCGGGCATGGTGGCACACACTTTTAATATCAGCACTTGGGAGGCAGAGGCAGGTAGATAGCTGTGAGTTTGAGGCCAGCCTGGTCTACAAAGTGATTCCAGGACAGCCAAGGCTACACAGAAAGACCCTGTCTCAAAAAACAAAACAAAAAAAGAAAAAAAAGAAAGGCAGTAACAAAAAGATCTTAAGGGCTTCAAGGGTGGCTCAGCAGTTTAGAACACTTGTTGCTCTTGCAGAAAACCTGGGTTTGAGTCCCAGCACCTACATGGTGGCTCACAACTACCCATACATAATGCTAGTCTCAAGGAATCTAGTATCTTCTGACTTCTGTAAGCACCAGGCATGCACATGGAGTACATACATACATACATACAAGCAAAACACTCAGCAAACAAAAAACTCATTAGAGGGCTGGAGAGATGGCTCAGTGGTTAAGAGCACTGTCTGCTCTTCCAGAGATCCTGAGTTCAAATCCCAGCAACCACATGGTGGTTCACAACCATCTATACTGGTACCTGATGCTCCCTTGTGGCATGCAGGTGTACATGCATTAGAGTACTCACATAAAATAAATAAAATCTTAAAAACAAAACAAAATATCACTAGAGAAGTCTGCTGCTCATGGAAACAGTGTCAATCATACAAAGCATATTCAGAATTTACTGAAATATTAGCCCAAATATAAGAATACTGTGGCTCTCTGAAATAGGGCAAGCAATAGCAAAGCAAAGAGAGCTAAAATCAGATTCAAAGGAAGGTTTGACTGAATAAGCAGTCACATAGCCCTAAGTTCATAATGACTTTTCAAAGCTTTTCTTCCATTTACTCAGAAAAGATTTTTTCTTTTTCTTTCTTTCTTTCCTTCTTTCTTTCTTTTTATTCTTTTAGACAGGATTTATCAGTGTATCCTTGGCTATCCTAGAACTCACTCTGTAGACCAGGCTGGCCTCAAACTCAGAGATCTGCCTGCCTCTGCCTCCCAAGTGCTGGGATTAAAGGTGTGCGTTATGATACCCCTGAGAAAACTTTTTAGCCATAGAAAATTTCAGATTAGCATAATTAATGCACACCCTGCATTCACTTAGATTTACCAATAGGTACTATATCCTTGGGACTCTCTCTCTCTCTCTCCCTCCCTCCCTCTCTCCCTCCCTCCCACTCCCTCCTTTCTTCTCTCTCCCCCCTCCTCTGTAGTTTGAATAGTTATGGCCCCCATAGACTCATGTGTTTGAATTCTTGGCCATAGGGAGTAGCACTATTAGGAGATATGGCTTTGTTGGAGAAAGTGTGTCACTGTGGGAGTGGGCTTGGAGGTCTATGCTCAAGCTATGCCCAGTGTGGCACAGTCTCTGTCTGCTGCCTCTTGATCAGGATGTGAAACTCTCAGTTCCTTCTCCAGTGCCATGTCTGCCTGCACACTGCCATGCTTCCCACCATGACAATAATGGACTAAGCCTCTGAAAGTATAAGCCAGCCCCAATTAAATGTTCTCCTTTGTAAGAGTTGCTGTGGTCATGGTGCCTCTTCGCAGCAATAAAATCCTAGATACTTTCTCATTTACATGCACACTGCCATGTACATTTCCAAGATCTTTTTTCTCTATCTACATATTCACAGTCATACATTGGCATATATATGTATATATATACATACACTATTTTTTGTATGTGAACCACTCGAGAAATGTCTGGTTTTTTCTGATTGTTGATAGTATTTGTAGACATTCATATTTTACCACTTAATACTTTAGCATATGTCTTTTAAGAGCAAGAACATTATTTTTAATAATCACAGTACAATTGGCATGTGCAGTTTAATATCAACAATGATGTTATCTAATGTCCAAGTTTTTCTAGTTGTTCTGACAACATTCTTTATAATTGTAAAGACTTTGGTTCGGTTCATGGTCCTCAGCAGAGGTCATGTATTGCATGTACTTCTTGAGTCTCTTTAGTCTCCTTTAATCAAAATAGCTCCTCAGCCTTGTTAAACTTCTATGACACTGGTATTTGGTTTAATGTCTCAAATTTATTTATTTTCAATCACATGCATATCTGTATGTCTGTGTGTGGGTATGTGCATATGTGAGTACAGGTATTTATGAAGTCCACAAGAGAGTGTCAGATCGTACACGTGGCTTATGAGCCTCCCAACATGGGTGTTCTTCAAGAGCAGTGAGCATTCTTAGCTGCTGGGCCATCTCTCCAGCCCCTTATGACATTAATTTTTCTTTCTCTTTTTGTTTGTTTGTTTGTTTGTCTGTGTAACAGAGCCTTGACTATCCTGACTTGCTCTGTAGACCAGGCTGGCCCTCAGACTCACAAAGGTCCCCCTACCTCTGCCTCCTCCGTGCTGGGATTAAAGGCAAGCAACACCACTTCCAACCAAACATTACATTTTTGAACAACAGGCCACCTATTTTCAGTATTTCTCAAATTGAAGTTGCTTTAAGCTGGGCAGTGATGGACACATCTTTAGTCCCAGCATTTGGGAGGCAGAGTCAGGTGTATTGCTGTGAGTTCGAGGCCAGCAACTGTTCTACAAAGTAAGTCCAGGAAAGTCAAGGTTACACAGAGAAACCCTGTCTTGAAAACACACACACACACACACACACACACACACACACACACACACACACACACACAGAGCTTCCTCTTTCCTCATGTGAATTCTGAGTATTAAATTCTATGGGAGGTGCCTTTATCTGCTGAGCCGTCTGGCTGACCCTGGTTGTTTTTCTCATTATTTTATTTTATTTTATATTATTTTTTTTAATTTTAATTTTCAAGACAGGGTTTCTCTATGTAGCCCTGGCTGTCCTGGACTCACTTTGTAGACCAGGCTGGCCTCGAACTCACAGCGATCCACCTGCCTCTGCCTCCCGAGTGCTGGGATTAAAGGCGTGCGCCACCACAGCCCGGCTTTTCTCATTATTTTAAATGTAAAATGATTTTGACAGGAAAACTATCTAAGTGATATTAGGTGATATTAGAGCCATCTCAGTACTTCACATTAGAAGGCACAATATGGCAGTTTGTCTCATTATTAAGATGTTAAATTTGGCCACACATACTGGTATATACTTTTAAACTCAGCACTCAAGATGCAGAAGTAGGCAGACCTCTGAATTTGAGCCCAGCCTGGTCTACAAAGTGAGTCCAGGACAACCAAGGCTACAAAAAAACCAAAACCAAACCAACCAACCAAACAAAAATATTGGTAATTCAGACCATGTAGTATGTTTTACAATCAGCTTTCATTGTTTATTTAGCACCTGTCAATAATTCTTATCTAAATTAATCATTGCTCCAATGTTGCAAAACAAAGTGATTTTACTTTACACCAAGGCAATGCTTCTATTATGTGCATATCAAATAAGACATAGATATAGGTACTAGCAGATATTCAGTATGTTAGTGCAAATTCTCCAAGTTGTGCTAAAATGAATGTACCTTTCTTCAAGCATTTTAAAAATACTTGTTCATTCATTCATTTTTATTTTTTTAAGATTTATTTATATATAATTATGTATACAGTGCTCAGTATACACCCACAGGCCTGAAGAAGGCATCAGATCACATTATAGATGGTTGTGAGCCACCATGTGGTTGCTGGGATTGAACTCAGGTTCTCTGGAAGAGCAGTCAGTGCTCTTAATCTCCGAGGCATCTCTCCAGCCCCATTTATTTTTATTTGATGTGTATATTTGAATGGTTGTATGTGACTATATGCAACACATGTATGCTTGGTGTCCAGTGGAGCCAGAAGACAGCATCAAATTCCCTGGACCTGGAGCTAACATGTTTGTGAGCCACCATGGACACTGGGAACCAAATCCAGGTCCTCTGCAAGAGCAGCCAAGCTCTTCACTGAGCTATCTCTTCAGTCTTTTAAATTTTTACCTTAACAAACTGCTGCATCTTTTGCATTTTGATTTATCTTTCAACCTTCAATCTTTTAATGAATATTCTCTATTTAGTTAAAGGGGGAAAACTAATGTGAAAAAGTCAACTATATAAATAGTAAAAGTGCTGGGTGGTGGTGGCACACATCTTTAATCCCAGTACTTGGGAGCAGAGGCAGGTGGATCTTTGTGAGTTCAAGGCCAGCCTGGTCTACAAAGTGAGTCCAGGACAGCCAGGGATACACAGAGAAACCTTGTCTCAAAAAACCAAAATAAATAAACAAATAAGTAGTAAAAATACTGAGGGAACTGGAAGTATAGCTTTGTGGTTGGGTGTGTGCTTAGCATGTGGGAGTCCTTAGGTTCAGCCCCTCTCCCTTCCAATAAATAAAAGATTGAGGAGAAAACCAACCATTCATAGTTCAAATATTTATTGAAAATGTGCTAGATAACAAGATTCTGAGAGTTCATTAGCAAACAAAAGAGACAAAGGCCTTTGTCTCCAAAAAGGAGAAAGATAAGTGGTATCTATTTAGCTATTTCACTCAGTATTTTAAAGTCTTGGTATGATCCATATCATATCATCTGCAGTGTAGTCCTTGAGTGCTTAAAGCAATCTTTTCTCTATGGAGTGTCTTTTGTATAGAGGACATGAAGTACTTCACAAAGAGATTAATTTTAAAATAAAGAGAAATGCAAGATTTTTAAGGCTTGCTTTAAAAAGAGAAAATGACTCATTGGCTCAGAGGGAGGAAGTGGGTTGCATTCAGATAAAACAGTACAAGTTAAAGAGCACTGTTCTCTCTTCAGGTGTGGGGAGGGAACACTGAGGAGGCCAAAACTGTCACTCCAGAGTTACAAGGCAAAAGAAATTAGTGGAAATTGGGTCAGATAGAGGTTCTTTTTTCTTGTATTTGTAAAAAGTTTCAAAAAGAGTAAAACCATCTTGAATTTACTCCTGTAAGACAATGGAGGACGGCTTGAGAGGCAATAGAGGGGAAATAGCTGAAGAGGGGAGCAGAACGGAGAGGTTTATAAGGAAGAGAGCTAAGCAGAGAGCCAGCAAAGGTAACAAAGCCTAGTATTTTTGCTGGATAAGTCTGCTGTGAGACATCTCTTCCACCTAGCCAAGCTGAAAGGAAACAAGGCCCACTATAATTAGTATGTTCTGAAGTATATTAAATTATAACAGTACAGATTAAATACATGTCTTTGTGTAAAGCACAAAATTAACACATCTAAATGAAAAAAGGGGGTGGGACAGTTTTAAACTAAAGGATTTTAAATGCTGTTAGAAACCCTCCCATAAAGAAAATATCTTTGTTTCTTGGTGTTGAGGAACTCCAAGCTGCAGCTCGCCTGGAGGCTGTCAGAGAAATATCACTATAATTGGTATGAATCCCCAAGTACGCTGACAATAATTGAGGCTTGTATCCCATGCATTCTACTTGATGGCACATCGTATTAAAAAAGAACAAAATTATAGAGGCGAGGAGCTGCTGTATGATACGGCAGATTCCAATGGGAGGGTTGGAAATCCAGCCCATGGATGCGAGAGATAACAAGTCAGAGGATGGGCCAGAGAAGCTGCATACCAGGGCAAATAAGAGCAAGAGAGACCATGATGTCACACCTACTTCTGTTGTGTCTCTGTTTCTTAAACAAAAAGCCATCCAGAACATTTACAGTCTTGTGGGTGTATCGCTTGTTCATTAAGCATGTCAACTTATGGCTTAACATTGTCAGCTTAAATGAAGAAGTAATGTGTTCAGGGTCACTAGCATAGTGACTTTATGCAAAGTGCTTAGATTATTTGAACCCCATTCTTCCACCCCCAATTAAGAGAGCTTATACTTACTAATTACTTACCATGTACCAGGAGCTTTCCTGCATAATCTCATGTAATTCTTACGTGGCCCTGATATAACTCAGCTCTCTCCCACCTCCCTGTGCTTTCTAAGAAGCTAGTCTCTATGTGGCTGTACCTCTCCCTACCCCACCTGAGTCCACCAAACAAGAATTCCAATCTCAAAAGATGGGGGGGAGTGTAGACTTTTAGTGTGTGTGTGTGTGTGTGTGTGTGTGAGAGAGAGAGAGAGAGAGAGAGAGAGAGAGAGAGAGAGACAGAGACAGAGAGACAGAGAGACAGAGAGACAGAGAGACAGAGAGACAGAGAGACAGAGAGAGACAGAGAGAGAGAGACAGAGACACAGAGAGAGCAGGCGCATATTTTAGGAACAGACAGAAAGGATTTGGTTTTGTTGTTGTTGTTGTTGTTGTTGTTGTTTGAGACAGTTTCTCTGTATTAGCCTTGGCTGTCCTGGACTCACTATGTAGATTAGGCTAGCCTTGAACCCCCAGTGGCCATCCACCTGCCTCTGCCTCCCAAGTGCTGGTATTAAAGTCCTGTGCTACCACACCCGGCTAAGGATGTATTACTTAACAATAACAACAACAACTACTACTACTTCCTCTTCTTCCTCCTTCTCCTTCTTTCTTCCTCTTTCTGAGAAAGCCCTGGCTATCCTGAAACTTGCTATGTAGACTAGGCTGGCCTCAAACTCAGAGAACCTCTGCCCCCTGAATGCTGGAACTAAAAGCATGTGCCACCGTGCCTGGCTCACAAAACTTCTTAAGCATATTCTTTTTGTTGCAGAGGGTGGGGTGGGGCTTGAGACAGGGTCTCTCTATGTAGTCTTGACTGGACTAGAACTCACTATGTAGACCAGGCTGGGCTCAAACTCAGAGGTCTGCCTGCCTCTGCCCCCTGAATGTTGGGATTAAAAGTGTGCCCTACCATACCTGGTCATACTCTTTTTCTTAACCTCTGAGCTACCTCTCCAGACCCTGTTTAAACTCTTTTTAATAAACTATCTCTTCTCTTTTTTTTTTTTGAGACAGGGTTTCTCTATGTAGCCTTGGCTGTCCAGACTCACTTTGTAGACCAGGCTGGCCTCGAACTCACAGCCATCTGCTTGCCTCTGCCTCCTAAGTGCTGGGATTAAAGACGTGCGCCACCATGCCTGGCTCCTTCCCAGATTTTCACCTTGACCCTGAAAATCAAAGGCACTAAGAGTCCCACTGTCTAGCCTATGACCTGGATCTATACTCTGACCAGAATTTATGTATATTCCTAATTTATAAAAGTAGGTGACTCAGAATACTCACTATGTGCCCAATCATACAACTAGAACTAAGAAAGCCAGGATCTGAGCCCAGTATGTCTTTGACTTTGAAGTTAATGCTCTTTGGACAGGAAGATACAGTTTAGTGGTAGAATGTTTGCCTAGTGTCTCAGTTAGTGTTTCTACTGCTGTGATGAAACACCATAACAAAAGCAAATTGAGGCAGAAAGAGCTTGTTTGCCTTATACTTCCATAACACTGTTTATCACTGAAGGAAGTCAGGACAGGAACTCAAATAGAGCAGGAACCTGGAGGCAGGAGCTGATGCAGAGGCCATGGAGGGGTTCTGCTTATTGGTTTAGTCCTCTTGGCTTTCTTATAGAACCCATGACTACCAGCCCAGGGATGGCACGACCTATAATGTGCTGGGCCCGCCCCCATTAATTGCTAATTAAGAAGAAAATGCCTGGTTGGTTGGTGGTGGTGTATGCCTTTAATCCCAGCACTTGGGAGGCGAAGGCAGATGGATCTCTGAGTTTGAGGCCAGCCTGGTCTAGAATTCCAAGACAGCCAGAGCTATTACACAGAGGAAACCCTGTTTCAAAAAACAAACAAGAAAAATGAGGGGGAGGAGGAAAAGGAGGAGGAGGCTTACAAACTATTGTAAAATCTGATTTTTTTTTTTTTTAATTTATCTAGCAGAGCGTGTTGGCACCTGCCTTTAATCCCAGCACTGCGGAGGCAGAGACAGGCGAATCACTGTGAATTTGATGCCAGCCTGGTCCACAAAGCAAGTCCAGGACAACCAGGGCTACACCGAGAAACCCTGTCTCTAAAAAAATTAATTAATTAATTAATTAATTAATTATTTTATTCATGTGAATGCTCTGCCTGCATGTACACCTACATGCCAGGAGAGGGCACCAGATCTCATTATAGATGGTTATGAGCCACCATGTGCTTGCTGGGAATTGAACTAAGGACCTCTCGAAGAACAGCTGATGCTTTGTTTGCTTGTTTTTTGTTATTTCAAGACAGGGTTTCCCTGTGTAGCCTCAGCTGTCCAGGACTCTCTTTATAGACCAGGCTGGCCTTGAACTCGCAGCAATCCACCTGCTTCTGCCTCCTGAGTGCTGGGATTAAAGGCGTGTGCCACAAGGCCTGTCTGAAGCCAGTGCTCTTAACCACTGAGCCATCTCTACAGTCCCTTAAAACCTGATTTTGTTGTTGTTTTGTTTTTTGAGACAGAGTTTCTCAGTGCAACATCCCTGACTGTTCTGGAACTCACTTGGTAGACCAGGCTGGCCTCAAACTCATTGAGATCCACCTGTCTCTGCCTCCCAAGTGCTGGGACTAAAAGGATGCGCCACCGCACGTAGTGTACAACTTGATTTTATGGAAGCATTTTCTTTCTTTCTCTCTTTCTTTTTCTTTTTTCTTTCTTTCTTTCTTTTTTTTTTCTTTTTTAGAATATATGAGGTTTATCAAGGAAGCATGGGGGGAGAAGGAAAGGGGGAAGGGGTCCTCCAGAGAGACAGACAGAGAGGAAGAGTGAGATGGAGAGAGAGCACGGGGGAGTGTAGAGAGAGAGTGGATAGAGCGGAAGCATTTTCTTAATTGAGCTTCCCTCTCTCAGGTGACTAGCTTATGCACTAGGATGCACAAGGCTCTGCGTTCTTTCCTCCACCACTACCACAACAACAAAATACAAACAAGGAAGAAAAGCAGCCAGTGCTTCTTGGTTTCAGTGTATTCTCCCGTCCGTTCCATTCCATCTCCAAACTGTTCTTCATGACCTCAGCTAACTAGAAAGACTAGAATGATAGACTATGCCACATCCTGTCCAACCAAAGTGGGGAATCTCTTCAGTCCCTCCTTACTCCTAATATCTACTCCCACCTGCTCCCTCACTCTCCTGAGAAAAGGAGGAAAGGAGAGGAGAAGAAAATGTAAAAGGCTATAGGAAGGATGTGGGAGGCTTTCTGATGTTGTTAACTCGGTCAGAAATAGATGTAAATTAAAGCCCTGTGGAAGAACACAGGGTGCTATGCCACCTTGTATGTCGCCTCAAGAATGTGACTGGTACAGCACTCAGGAAGTGCAGACACTTTAAGAAAAATATCTTGGACTATGCTTTATTTTAAGATGACTTTAAATCAAACTATTTAGTTAAATAATAGGTACCATTTACTGAGGACATCTTATGTGGTAAGCTTGCTGTCAGGGTAGAGCTCATGTGTATAAGTGAGTAATGTGCTTCCTAGTACATGGCAGCTCCCAATAAACTAATCATAGTATCTCGAGTTCTCACAACAGTCCTAAAAGGTCAGAAGTCCACTCCAGTCTCCATTTTACTATGAAAGAAACTGAGATGAATAAATAGGTAGTAAATGTTTGAGTCAAGATTAGGAAAGCAGATAAATAATAGTTGTAGTCACTAGGCTAAAGCTTTACCTGAATTATTTCTTTTTTGTTTTTTTGGGGGTTTTTTTTGTTTGTTTTTTTGAGTCAGGGTTTCTCTGTGTAGCCTTGGCTGCCCTGGACTCGCTTTGTAGACCAGGCTGGCCTCGAACTCACAGCGATCCGCCTGCCTCTGCCTCCCAAGTACTGGGATTAAAGGCATGTGCCACCACGCCCGGCCTGTCTTTATTTTTGTTTTTGTTTTTTTTTTTTTTAAAGCCCTTTTTTTTTTTTTTTTTTTTTTTTTTGGTTTTTCGAGACAGGGTCTCTGTGTAGCCTTGGCTGTGCTAGACTCGCTTTGTAGTCCAGGCTGGCCTCGAACTCACAGTGATCTGCCTGCCTCTGCCTCCCAAGTGCTGGGATTAAAGGCGTGCGCCACCACGCCTGGCTTTACCTGAATTATTTCATCCTGTTCTTACAAGTGTCCTGCTAGTTGGGACCATTATGATTCCCCATGAAGAGTCAGAAACAGAATTGTTCAACAGTGTTCCTGAGGTCACAGAGCTGACAAACCAGACTTTGAGCTAGGTCCAGTGGTAATACTCATCAATCACATAGTGCATCAGGCTGTACCTGCCTGAGGGAGAACTAGTATGCTGTCATCCCTGAGACTTGGCAGGGCTACACCTATTCTAGTGAAATGACCACTGTTCAGGGCCCTCAGCTATTAAGCAGAGATGTGCTTGGGTCAGAGAATTCTTCTCTCGGGGAAATTTAAAGCTAGCTCATGAGAGCCAGCAAAAAAACAGAGGACTCGTCTGATAAGGAAAATTTAACTACATTTAAAGTTTATGTGACCAGTGAGTGCACTCTCCCTACACATAGACTTCTAGTAAAATTTGATTTTTTTTATTTTATTGATTGATTTTCGAGACAGAGTTTCTCTATGTTGCCTTGGCTGTCCTTCGAAAGGCCCTGAGTTCAATTCCCAGCAACCACATGGTGGCTCATAACAATCTATAATGAGATCTGGTGCCCTGTTCTGGACTGCAGGCACACATGCAGGCAGAATACTGTATAAATAATAACATTTTAAATTCATTTAAAAAAATAAATAAAATAAAAACAACTAAAGAGGAAGTGCTTATCAGGGACTCTAGGAAGCCTAGACTAGATGGCAATGGGATAGTTGCTCTAAACACTGCCCTCCACAGTTTGCAAATAAGCCTCTCTCTTTGTTTTAGATTACAGATCTAGGAGTTAGGGAGATAGCTCAATTGTAAAGTATTTGCTTTACAAGCATGAGGATCTGAATTTAATTCCCAACACCCACATAAAAAACCAGTCATAGTGGCAAAGGTTTGTTTGTTTTTCGAGACAGGGTTTCTGTGTAGCCTTGGCTGTCCTAGACTCACTTTATAGACCAGGCTGGCCTCAAACTCACAGCAATCTGCCTGCCTCTGCCTCCCTGAGTGCTGAGATTAAAGGTGTGCACCACCGTGTCCAACATGGCAAAGGTTTGTAATCTCAGTGCTGGGAGGTGGAGACAGGCCAACCTCGGGCTCACTGGACAACCAGCCTAGCCTAAGCAGCAAGCCCACCAGGTTCCAGAGAGAGCCTGTCTCAAACACAGATGCCTCCTAAGGCAAACCTGAAGTTGATCTCTAAAATCTGAACACACACACACACAATACACACCCCCACACACACACACAAAATACACAGCCACACTGTCCCTGCCATCCCGCTCACAGAGGCTGCCTCTTTCTTGTAAGTACCACTGTATATCCAAATGAAGTCTGAAGAAATGTTTTATTGATTCAGCTTTCAGGCAGATCCCAAAAAACCCATTGGTGGGCATATTCTGGCTCATGCTTCAACAACAAGAATAAGCTTGCGAAAGGGACGAGGAGAGCTGAGGATTGCCAAGATTTATGACAGGTATATATTTCTTTTTTTTTTTTCCTTCAGATCCTGAGCATGTGCCTTTAAGAATTGCTAACCCCAAGAGACTATACTTACTCCCTGGCAGATGCTATTTGCTTGAGTTTCCTTCTCAAATATTACGTCATTGTTCAGGAAGTACCTCCTGTGCACTCTGTACTAGGGATCTTGGGGTTCTATAGTCACATTTATTAGCTTCTGACATTTCAGAGCACATATGAAGCAAGCAATGATATCACATCTACTTCAGTTGAGAGCTGTTAGGTCCTTGTATTCAATATGAGAATATATTGTATTTTCTTTTGTCCAGGCTAACACCATTCCTTTTTTGATATCAATTTAGACGTTACTTTCTTGAGCCAGGTATGGTGGCACTCATCTATAATCCCAGTTCAGGAGGCTAAGGCAGAAGGTTGTGATTTATAATCTAGAGTAGCCTCCATAGTAAGATAGTATCTCAAAAATAAATTAGGGTCTGGAGAGATGGCCCAGAGGTTAAGAGCACTGGCTACTCATCAGAGGTCCTGAGTTCAATTCCCAGCAACCACATGGGGGCTCACAACCATCTACACTGAGATCTAATGCCCTCTTCTGATGTGCAAGTGTACATGTAGGTAAAACACTGTACATAAATAAATAAATCTCTTTTTTTCATTTGTAAACATGTTTAATGTCACATGTTTAGTTTAACACATTTTTTATAAATATAGGTAATTAGTAATATTAAGTTATAGATAGTTTTTGTTTTGTTTCAATAAATTTTTAATTAATTAATTAATAGCTGGTAGCGTTGTCTTAGGTCTCTAAGCCAGCCCTTGAGAGGGAATGGTGAGGCAGGGGAAGTGTTGCAAGACTGAGACCACCTGGGCTGTGTAGTGAGTCCCAAGCCAGCCTGGGCTGCAGAGGGAAAACCTGGCTCCAAAATGCCCTGAAACACGGACTGGAGATATTGCTCAGTGTGCTTGCCTAGTTTATGCAATAAACTGGATTCCATCCCCACTGGAAAAAAGTTAATTTAACTAATTAAATATTAATTTCTCAGGGAACCTTTGCCTAATCTTTACAGTTCAGTCTTTACTGAATATAATGCACTGACACCCTGCTTCTCCCGCAGTGCTTCTTGTATGTGATAGAGCACAGTAAAGATATTGCCGACATGCCCACTCTATTAGGGGAGGTTTTGGGTTTTGTTTGTTTGTTTGTTTTGTTTTTTGTTGTTTGTTTTTCGAGACAGGGTTTCTCTGTGTGGCCCTGGCTGACCTGGAATTCACTCTGTAGACTGTAGACTAGGCTGGCATTGAACTTAGAGATCCTCCTACCTCTGCCTCCTGAGTGTTAGTATTAAAGACTTGCACCACTAGCATTGACTCTGGAGGAAGGTTTTTATTGTGGGCAAGAGAGAGAAAATATCCAGAGGCATCTGGAAGAGTCCAGGGCAGAGAAAAAAAGAAACAGACTACGGATGGCCAGGGCTAGGGAAGCAAGAGAGAGCAGGAGAAAATAATAAAGGTAGCAAGAGACAGCACAATCTAGTGAGATGGTGTGACATTGGGGGGTGGTTTGAGAGAGCACTGGGTAGAAAAATTAGAATTAGAATTGGAAGACAAGTAGCTGAGGGGAGGGACTCCTTTTAGGAATAGAAAACCTGTTTCTTGTGGCTAGAGAGAGGACTCAGCGGTTAAGAGCAGTGCCTGCTCTTCCAGAGATCCTGAGTTCAATTCCCAGAAACCACATGGTGGCTCACAACCATCTATAGTGTGTGATTAATAATGCCCTGTTTTGGCCTGCAGGTGTACATACAAATAGAGCATTCAAATACATTAAATAAATAAATAAATAAATAAATAAATAAATAAATAAAGCTTTAAAAAGAAAACCTGTTTCTTAAGTACCTGAAGAATGCTGGCTTTTATCTAACATCCAGAAATCCTTCTATAGTCCAGCCTAAGCTCATTTCTAGACATATGGAGGGAATGAGACCTAGAACAGGTTCAGTGAGAGACTGTCTCCAAAAATATGATGGAAAGCAATAAGACATCTAAGATCCTCTTCTTGCTTCTGCATGTACACATGTGTGTGCACACCTGAATGCAGAAGCATATACCACACAGAAAGAAAAGACAAGCCTCTGTCATCATGGCACGTATATCTACTCCATCTGTAATGATTTGTATAATGTGTCATTCCCTCTAGACAACAAATGTGACAGTTGCACTTGATTTGTTTGCCTGAGACATAATAGACAATGCAATATCTGTGACTGACTTATTAACCAACCCCAAACAACAAAGACTTGTGGTAACTCTCCTAGGAGGGAGGAGTAGTTCCCAAAGAGCAGATGAGCTCTTGGTCTGGATTCAGTATGGACCACAGCAGGTAGAATGTACTGGTATTGAGTTAGTATTAGTTCCCACATTTACAAGATGCTTCTCCTCTTCTGTCCTTGCAGAACTGTTCTATGCTGTGGTTTTTTAACTCAGTCATTTCTAGAAATTAGCTACATAAGTGATCCAGTCTCATTACTGGAATTGCTTTGTCTATTTCTTGGATAGAGTGCTATCCAAACATTTTACTTTTCTTTTCTTTTTTCTTTTTTCTTTATTTTCTTTTTTTACTTTTACTTTTTAAGAAGTTTGTTTATGTGTATGGGTATTTTGCCTGCATGTATGTCTATGTGCCCCATGTGTGCCTAGTACTCTCAGAGGCCAGAAGAAAGCACTGAATTCCCTGGAACTGGAGTCAGGTGGACAATTGTGAGCCACCATATGAGTGCTGGGAATCTAACCCCTGTCCTCTGGAAGAATGCTCTTAACCACTAAGCCATCTTTCTAGCCACACCCAAATACCTGCCCCCATATTTTGAGTTGTTTTTTTTTTTCATTTTGTTGTTGTTCTTTTGGGTTTTGTTTGTTTTGTTTTGTTTTGTTTTGCTGGTAGTAGTGGTGGTGGTTTTGAGACAGAGTTTCTCTGTATAGCTTTGGTTGTCCTGGACTCACTTTGTAGACCTGGCTGGCCTCAAACTCACAGTGATCTGCCTCTGCCTCCCGAGTGCTGGGATTAAAGTCGTGTACCACCATGCTTTTTTTTGTTTTTTTGTTTGTTTGTTTGTTTCTTTTTTCTTTTCTTTTCTTTTTTTTTTTTTTTTTTTTTTTTTTGAGACAGGGTTTCCCTGTGTAGCGTTGGCTGTCCTGGACTCACTTTGTAGACCAGGCTAGCCTCAAACTCACATTGATCCACCTGCCTCTGCCTCTGCCTCCTGAGTGCTGGGATTAAAGGTGTGTGCCATCACACCAGGCTTGTTTTGTTGTTCTTGTTGTTTGTTTGTTTTTAAGATAAACTCACTGCCATCTCTAGGGAGTCCCTAGTATTGTCATTAAAGGCCTGTACACTAAAGCTGGTTGTGGTGGTGCACGCCTTTACTCCCAGCACTCAGGAGGCAGAGGCAGGCAGATCTGAATTTGGGGTCAGCCTGGTCTACAAAGAGAGATCCAGAACAGCCAGGACTATTACACAGAGAAACCCTGTCTCACAAAACAAAACAAACAAAAAGGCCTGTATATCAGACCCAGCAACATCCAAATACTTTGTTCATTCTCACTTATAATTGACCTTTTGCTCTAAATCTCCCTCACAACAATGACTAACTATAGTTCACTAATCTCCCAGCAATGAGCTGAGACTTAACACAGGGTGGACACTTACTGACTATTCATTGAATTAACAAATGAACTTAAGTACCTGCTCAGTCTCATCCAGGCTTCCTGCAGATGTTTAAGGTAAATAGCTCCTGTCATTCTGATCTAACTGGCCTAACAGGCTGTTTCAATCTTGCAAATTCAATAAGGAATGAGAACAGTAAATTGTCAGCAAGATTAGTCATGTTGGGCTGGGCCTGGTGGCACATGCCTTTAATCCCAGCACTTGGGTGACAGAGGCAGGTGGATATCTGTGAGTTCAAGGCCAGCCAGGGCTACACAGAGAAATCCTGTCTCAAAAAACAAAACAAAAACCAACCAACCAAATGAACAAAAAGATTAGTCATGTCAAATTTCCATAAACTTGACTTATGTTAGGCTCATGACTGTAAACTCAGCACTTAGAGGCTGACACAGGAGGATTACTGCTAATGCAAGGCCAGCCCAGGCTACATGGTGAATTCCAGATGTGCCTATGTTAGAAGGTGAGACACTGTTGCAAATAAACAAACAAATGTATATCTCATATCAAAACAGCAAAACTAAAACAAAACTTAAGATATCAAAACTAGGGACCGAAGAGGTAGCTCAGCAGTTGAGACTACTGGCTGCTTTGCAGAGAACCCACCAGGCTTCCCAAATTTAGAACCAAGCCCATGTCTCTGTAGCAATTTACACAGCATTCTATGAATGACTTTTTTTGTTTTGGTTTGGTTTTTTGGGTTTTTGAGACAGGGTTTCTCTGTGTAGCCTTGGCTGTCCTAGACTCACTTTGTAGACCAGGCTGGCCTCGAACTCACAGAGATCTCCCTAGTGCTGGGATTAAAGGCGTATGCCACCATGTCCAGCTTGGCTTTTAAATTTTTATTTTATTGTATGTGTATGATTGTTAGCCTGAATCCCAGTACCTATGGAGGACAAAAGAGAACATCAGAGCCCTAAGACCTAGAGTTACGGACAGTTGTGAGCTGCTATGTGGGTGTTCATGGTGCTGGGAACTGAACTCTGCTCCTCCACGAGTACAAGTGCTCTAAATCTGGACCAGCTCTCCAGCCCATGAATGACCTTACACCTGTTCCTTGATCTTCCCTGTCCTCTGTGCTTCCACCTCACACATTGTTTTTAAGACAGGGTTTCAAGTAGCTCAGGCTGCCCTTCTATGAGGATGACCTTGAGCTTCTGATCTTCCACCTTCCACTTCTGAGAGCTACAGGTGCAGACAGGCACCACCACACCTGGTTTCGTGAAATGCTGGGGATTGAAACCAGGGCTTCAAGCAGTGTGAGGCAGGCATCTTACCCATCCAGCCTCCCTTTTTTGAAGCAATATCTTGTTATGTAACCAAGGCTGGTCTTTTTCGTTGTGGCGGCGGCGGTGGTGGTGGTGGTGGTTTTTTTGTTTTTTTGAGACAGGGTTTCTCTGTGTAGCCATGGCTGTCCTGGACTCACTTTATAGACCAGGCTGGCCTCAAACTCACAGACATCTGCCTGCCTCTGCCTCCCGAGTGCTGGGATTAAAGGTGTGCGCCACCACGCATGGCTTCAGGCTGGTCTTAAATTTGTGCTCCTCCAGTTAAGGCACTGCCAAGCCTGCTACTGCCTTAAAGTCTCTTCCTACTTGTTCCTCTCCTGGAACGACTCTCCCCACATAGCCCTTTACCCCATTATCTTTCTCATCTACTTTGGTCAAGCCTTTGGTCAAATGTTACCCTCTCCAGGACAGGGAGCTGACTCACTGAGTAAAGTGCTTACTACACAAGCATGAGGACCTGAGTTTGGAGGAGCCTCAGTAGTTCTCATATAAGAAGTGGGGATGGTGGTGTATAGCTACAATTCCAGCACTGGCGCGCGCGCGCGCGCGCGCGCGCGCACACACACACACACACACACACACACACGCACACACCTGTTACCTTCTCTGTTGGGTAAAGGGGAGGCAAGAGGATGAAGAGTTCAGTGCCAGCCTGAGTTACATGTAAGATCCTATCTTAAAGAAAAAGTAATTAAGCTGGGTGGTGATGGTGGTGGCGCACGCCTTTAATCCCAGCAGAGGGAAGCAGAGGCAGGCAGATCCCTGTGAATTCCAGGCCAGACTGACTTACAAAGGGAGTCCAGGACAGCCAAGGCTACATAAAGAGACCCTTTCTTGAAAATAAAAAATAAATAAAAATAAAAACAACAAAAGGGCTATGAGTGTAGCTAGGTGGGAGACCACTTGTCTAGCACATTCAAGAATCTGAGTTCAGTTTTTAGCACTAAACACAAAAGAGAGCAAAATGTTACCTGCCTAACAACTGGCTTCCCAGTGCCCACAAAGCTTAGCTCCCTTACTCAGCTCTATTTTTCTCTCTCCATAACACTTACCTCTTACCCTAACACATTGATACAGTGTAAAATGAAACTCAGACTTATCAGTAAGTGTCTCTACTGATGAGCCACCTCACCAGCCCATGGCAAAGACCTGTAAGTCACCAACTAATGAAAACTAGTAAGGTTTTATGACTAAGTCAAAAGAAAACTCAAAGTACCACACATGTTTAGTCAAATAGGGAATGTAGAAATGAACCAATTGATCAAAAATTAGTCAGTATCCACAGTTCAGTGTCAATGGTATTCCACCTTCACAATTTATATTTCTATGAGCAGGTGGAATTGTAGTACTTGCAGTTCATGACAACACAGAATTCATGGAGCCCTCACAGAACCAGGTAACTGAAGGGCTTGCTAGACAATCACCTTCCATTGCAAGTGCTCAAGACTTTCCTATCAAAGCCCTTCTCAGCTTCCCCTGTGTTAGAGCCCGAAGAAAGATGCACCCCCAAGAAGTCAGACGAGCCCCACGGGACCTGCACCACAGGCCTCAAACTACCCTGCAAGAATATCCAGTTTATTCCGATTTGCCTGTTTCCAAGTTTGGGAGTAATTTTTCTTGACATTCAAAGCCGTATATATAGAAGTTGTTTAACAAATGTTTGCGAGGGTTGATAACACTGCTAGGTAAGTTCTGAGGTCCACATTTAGCTGTACCAGCACTGCAGTGTTTCTGGAGACTCAGACTGATGGGAACGTGATGACTGTGACATGTGCACAGTATTTATAGAAAGAGAGCTTTTTATAAACTTCTGTTCCCTTGTATTCTGTAGCCCCGAGATGCCTGAAAATGAAGCCACCTTCGCAATAACTGCTGGAGGAATCGGGGATGCCAAGGAGTAGGTGGGGAGTTGGTACAGATTGCTTCTTGCTGCTTATTAGGAGCTGGAGAAATGGGAAAGCAGTCTTGAATTTAGATCTCAAAATAAGAGTTTGGGTTTTTTCCCAAACTCTTGGATGTTATTAAAGGAAAGTCAGCAAAAGAAATTTAGAGCTTATATTTATTTCAAAGTTTCTGCCTGATATGTAACCAACTATATATATACACTGAGTGTTGATTCAGAAATATGCATATACATTTTTGAATTACTTGATAGACACATATGCATAAATGTCCCTGTCAGATATTGGGGAAGGGGTACCCAATGCCTTCCTTATGCCTTTCAAAGTGAGCCACTGAGCACACAGAAATTCAAAGGAGCTCAGAGATGTCCCAGTTCCCCCACAGATTTTTCCATCACACATTTTTTTGTGACACAGCACCAATGACCTAGGGAAGTGGATGATGCTCCTCAAGGGGGAGATGTGTGAGGAGGGATGTTTGGAGTACACCAGGAGCTGGCAGCCTTCACAGTCATCTTTACAACAACAGAAGAGAAACCTTAAGCCAACTTTTTTGATTTGTCAAGTTGAAATTACTTTTTTAATTTTTTGGCTTTTGGAGACAGGGTTTCTCTGTGTAGCCTTGGCTCACAGAGACTTACTCTGTAGACCAGGCTGGTCTCAAACTCACAGTGATCTGTCTGCTTCTGCCTCCCAAGTGCTGAGATTAAAGGTGCACATCACTATGCCTGGCTTGAAATGATTTTTTAAAAATGCATTATGATAAGTGGGCATGGTCATGCATACTTATAATCTCAATATTTGGAAAACCTAGGAAGCTTTAGCTTCAAAACTAGACTGGGTATAAAACACTGTGTCCAAAAAAGGCATGTTTTTTATGTTTTGAGTAGAGAATTCAACGTGTTTAAAAATTTTAGAGATAATTTAAATGTAAAATTTAGAAGAGAGCTCTCATAGAATTTGTGAAAAAACATTGGTTTTGAGTGTATGTGATTGTCAAAAATAAAATCGTTTCAAAATATGAGAATATTTAAAAATTAAAATACTATTATATAATTGTTACAGGTGATCTTCTATATTGTATTAACTTACATGAAAACCCAAAAAGTAAAGTATTTGCTATAAAAGGTTTTTGATTCTCCATTCAGTCATTCATTGGCAAGTAGGTCTCACCATTTGCTCTCATTTTTCTGAGCATTAGTCCCTTCCCCAGTGTGCGGCAACTTGAGGCAGGACTCACACCTTGTCTATGAGCATGCAGCATCTGAGGAGGAGGGTCAAACACAGACCACAAAGGCCCGAGGGCTTCCTGGGTCTGAGAGGAGCCCAGCTGGCAGCAGCAGCACTCAGCATGTGGCGCCTGGGAGGCAGAGCTTTTTTCTCCTTGTAAAACCACAGAAGCAGCTCCTCTGACTAAAGCAGGAACAAAAGCATCTAGGAGCAAATTTTCTATATTCTGCAAATTCACTTAAATGAATAATTTTACTATGCAAATAATGAAGCACTGATTTGTTCTAGGAAAGGGATTTGTTACTAGATGCATTTTATTTTTATTTTTTTAATTCTGCACATTAAATTTTGGCTTTTGTTTGTTTGTTTGTTTTTTAAAGATTTTATTTATTTATTATTTATACAGTGTTCTGCCCCCATGTGTGCCTGCAGGCCAGAAGAAGGCACCAGATCTCATGATAGATGGTTTTGAGCCACCATGTGGTTGCTGGGAATTGAACTCAGGACCTTTAGAAGAGCAGGAGGTGCTCTTAACCTCTGAGCCATCTCTCCAGTTCCCTTTTGTTTGTTTTTTGAGACAGGGTTTCTCTGTAAAACAACGCTTGCTGTCTGGAACTCACTTTGTAGACCAGGCTAGCCTTTAATTCATAGAGATCCACCTGCTTCTGCCTCCCAGATGCTGGGATTAAAAAGGTGTGCACCATTTCTCCTGGCATATTTTGGCATTTAAAAAATCTTTCTAGCTCAGCAATGGGCAGTGGAGTCAGAAAACAGAGCTCAACACAAAGGCCCGCCATTCTGGGAGGAGACCTTGTTTAAGTATAGCATGCTATTCAGACCAGAATCCTTTCTATTTGACAATGATGTGTCCTGCTTGGGAGAACAGTAGCTGGGCCTGTGGAGATAGAAGAGAAACTGAAATATGGGGTCAACTTTAGGAGAACCTAGCAAACCGTGTAGATGTTTGGGCTGGCAACATGTATACTTTGAGCTGTTCTAAGCCAGGATTTTCTTTGTTATCTGTGACCAAAGCAACTGGTCTCTGTCATTTTTCTTCCAGAGTATAGAAAGAGATCGGTTTTTATGTTTAATAATAAGAAATAAGGCAGTAAGATGACAAGCAACAGATACTAGGTTATATGAGGTTTATTAAATGAGCCTGACGAGAAAAGGAGGGAGGGGTACCCCAGACAGACAGACAGATAGACAGACAGATACAGAGGGAGAGAGAGAAATAGAGGGAAAGGGAGTAAGGGGATAAAAGAAAGAGAGACTAGGTGGGTCTGTCCTTTTATATAGCCATGGGCAGGGCCACGCCCCAGTGGCAGGTAGGCAGTGACATCACAGGTACGCAGACTAAAGCAGAATCCTACACTGGTCCCCTATTTTAGAGGATGGGGAGCAGTGGTGGAAACATGAAGAAAAACATTTGCCAGTCAGCACTCTTGGTTGCAAGCCACATGTGCATGTCAAGAAATTCATTGGTGGGGCTGGAGAGATGACTCAGAGGTTAAGAGAACGGACTGCTCTTCCAGAGGTCCTGAGTTCAATTCCCAGCAGCCACATGGTGGCTCATAACCATCTGTAATGGAATCTGAAACCCTCTTCTGGTACAGGTGTACTGCCCTTGCTGCCTCTCAATTTATTCTCTGTGCTGCAGTCAAAGAGGCCCATCTCTGTGTCATTATTTTAAATCATTGATTTCCACCTTCAAGAAAACCAAGCTAGGCAGAGGCAGGTGGATTGCTGTAAGTTTACGAGTCCAAAACAGCCAAGGCTACACAAAGTGAAGGAACCAGCCCTCCTCCCTTAAGGACCCCCATTAAGGTCAAAGGGTGGGAAAAGTCGGCCTACCCAGTCCTGCAAGACTCAGATCTCCGGAGGGAAATCTTTAGTCTATTTCCAGAGTCCCCATTGTCAGTGCAAATGCATAGGAATTTACTGAGCAATGGGGTCTGCCAAGCTCTTTCTAGCTGGAGCCCCCAAGGAGCAGAAGCATGGGCTTTATACTTACAGAAGCAGAACTTAGCAGAGAAACTTGATTGGTTAATAGACTAGCATTGGGGAGGGGTAAGTAAACTTTTGGGGTAGTAGAAATTTTTAAACACAAGCTTTAACACAAACTGGCTGTCCTTGAGTCAAGATGGGCTCTAAACATAAGCTGGCTATCCTTGAGTCAAGCTGGGCTCTTTATTATCTTTAAACACAAATCTAGTTGTTCTCAGGACAAGCTGGACTCTTCAAGGTTTCTCTTGTCCTTGTCACACACATAGTGGTCTGATATCGCTATCTGTCCTTGGTTCAAGCTGGACCCTACAGAAGCTGGTCGTCCTTGAGTCAAGCTGGACCCTCCAGAAATTTACATGCTTTGGCCTTAATGAGGGTCTTTAAGGGGAGGATTAATGTAAGAAGAGAAACCCTGTCTCAAAAACCAAAAATAAGAAAAAAGAAAGAAAACAATAAAACAAAAAGAACCCAAGCTCACCCCGGCGCAGTGGCACATGCCTTTAATCCCAGCACTGAGAAGGCAGAAGCTCCTAAATTCAAGGCCAGGCTGGTTTACACAGCAAATCCAGGACAGCCAAAGCTACACAGAGAAACCCTTTCTCAGGGAAAGAACAAAAAGAAAAAAGAAGAAAACCAAGCTAAGTGGCCTCCAGGTCCTTTGCAATATGGCCCTCGCCTATCCTTTCTCCTTTCTCTCTTTCCAGCCACGCTTGGAGTTCCTCACTTCAGACCTCAGCTCTGTCATTTGATAGAGGGGGGTGCCTTCTGAGGTCAGCCAATGTCGTCCCATTTCACGTTTAATCTCTTTTCCCTCCTGTTTATTTTTTTGTTTTTGTTTTTCCGAGACAGTTTCTCTGTGTAGCTGCTTTGGCTGTCCAGGAACTCACTCTGTAGACCAGACTGCTGTCAAACTCACAGAAATCCCCCTGCCTCTGCCTCCTGAGTGCTGCAATTAAAGGTACGCATCCACCACAGCCACCACCACTGCCACCTGGCTTCCCTCCAGTCTTGTGAGCCTCGCCGCCCCCCCCCCCCAACCCCCGGCCTTTCGTTGGGGGGGCTGAATACTGAATCCAAGGCTTCAGTTACAATCAGCAAGCACTTTTCCTTGGCCTCCACCCCCCACAGCCCTACATTTTCCAAGTTAGCAATTGTCTAACATAAACATTTGTCATCTGACTCCCTCTCTAGAGAATAAACTCTGAGCAAAGGAATGTGTCCGGTCCCCAGTGTCCTGGCAACTAGCACAATGCCTGTCTCTCCACCATGACTGTCTCTCCAGCCAAAGTGAGAAGTGAACAGCCACTCAGAAAGCCTTTACTTTCTTGTCGTTCCAACAACCTGGGCAACACTCAGGAGACGAGACTCAGCCTCCATTCTCCGCGTCTGCAGAAACGAGACTGGAGTTCTCAAGGGACGCTGCAGCGTCACAATTTTTGAAGTCTGTATGGCCAAGCCTGTGTGGCTTGCTAGTGTGCAGGAGTGTGCAAGCAAAAGAAAGTAAATTAGGAGTTGGGTGGCACACGCGGCCTACCCCGCCTGCATTCCGCAGCCGCGGGCCGGAGCGAGGCACCCGGTTTAATGGCGGCTGAGGCCCAAGGCGCCCGCTTTAGGAAGGACTCCAGGAAGCTGTGGCCTGTGTGTGAACGCGTTAACTGTGCCCAGCGGGGACGGTGACAGCACGCAGCTCGGAAAATGCACCTCAAACACAGGGAAACACAGGGTGTCTTTTAGCTCGGCTGGGCTGTCGCCTCCCCCTGAAGGGAGCGACACGACGCATCCAACATGGCTGCGGCGCCAGCGGGGCGAAAAGCAGCGGGGAGGAAGTGGCGCACCGGCGCGTGGCCAGCCTGGAGGACACAGGGCGCCAGGACGAGGTGGCCAAGGCCATCCAAGAAGGCCTCAGGACTCCGGCTTCCAGGGCCTTCAGACCCGCCCCGCCCGTGCCCGCCGCCGCCTGACTAAAGTAACGCGGAAGGCGGCTTTTGTGTCTGCCCAAGAATAGCCTCAAGCGCCGCCGGAGCTCGGAATGCTGGGAAAAGTCTATTCTCAAAACAGAATGCGCTACGAAGACTGCGCACCCTCGCGACAGAGGGCCGGCCGACGACGCAAACAATGTTACGTCGCGCCTCAGGCGCGCCCCACCCCCCAGCCCACGTTCTAACGCTGGCGGCGCGAGGACGCTTACGCCCGTTGCGTACGCTGCCTTATTTAAGTGGGCCGACAAGGGCGCCCATCTCCGTCACCGACGTAAAGCGATTCCTAGAATATCTGTAGCGTCTCGCGGAGCCCTCCAGACGCTGTTTACGTAGCGTCTCGGCCGTGCGTAGCGTGAAGTTGGAGCAGTCTCAGCGGCCGCCGCCATTTTGTGCAGTCGCTGGGAAGGAAAGGAGACGCCTAAACCGTGGCACCGCCCGGTTTGAGCGGACCCAGCCCTCCCCACTGTACTAACAACTCAGATTCTCTTGTGTTTTGCTCCCGTCTCCGACGAGAGAGGCGGCGACGGTGGCGTCTGCGACGGGAGACAGCGCGTCGGAGCGAGAGAGCGCCGCGCCTGCCGCCACCCCAACAGCGGAGGCGCCGCCGCCGCCATCGGTCGTCACTAGACCCGAGCCGCAGGCCCTCCCGAGCTCGGCCATCCGTGCCCCGCTCCCAGATCTTTATCCGTTTGGGACCATGCGTGGAGGCGGCTTTGGGGACCGGGACCGGGACCGGGACCGTGGAGGGTAAGGGGGAGGTGTAGGCGGGGGGCGGGGTGGCTCGCCGCGGCGTACAATGGCGGCCGTGCGCGGGCCCCAGACTCGGACGGGCGCCTCTGCGGACTGCGGGCCTCGCCGCCTCGCCCGGCCCGCTCGCTGATCGTTTGATCCCTGCCAGCCTCAGCATCTGTCTGGAAGAACCCGGATGCTCACGTTCAGTCTAGGAAAAGCGGACTTGAAATGATTGTCTTTTCGTTATGTCTCCAGCCGTCCCTGTTAAGAGCGGGACTGGGGTCGAAAGGGCCTTTCTGTTATTCTAAACTAGCGCGCGCGCGCGGCGTATTTTGGTTAATTGGAAGCACATTATAATGGGAAGTGCTTAGAGTTGCTTTCTAAAAGATCGAAATTGAGAGAGCCAGGAAGGCAGATGGCATTTTATTTTTGCTTACTGCCTTTTTCTTTCTGATTCTTTTTTTTTTTTCTTTTTGGTATTTCGAGACAGGGTTTCTCTGTGTAGCCTTGGCTGTCCTGGATTCACTTTGTAGACCAGGCTGGCCTCGAACTCAGAGGTCCGCCTGCCTCTGCCTCCCGAGCCCTAGGATTAAAGGCGTGGGCCACCATGCCCGGCGTACTTACTGCCTTTTAAAGATCAGTTCTACTACAGAATTAACTTGGAAGCCTAAGCTAGGAAGTTTTGTTTTGTTTTTGTTAAATTAGTAGGAAGCTTTTGGTGTTGTGTTGCTAGAGAAATCCTTGAATGTGTGCCCTGGAATCAATACACCAAAAAAGCTTTATGCCAACGTTGTTCCTGACACCTAGAAACTGAGAACAGTTCACATCTAGGATAAACTCTGTGAGCTTTTTATTTGGCTACAATGAAGTCTTGGCTGGTTGTGGTGGCACACGCCTTTTATACCACCACTCAGGAGGTAGAGAAAAGACAGGTGGCTCTCCCAAGTTCAAGGCCAGCCTGGTCCACATAGTGAGTTACAGGATAGCCAGAGCTACATAGTGAGACCTTACCTCGAGGAGGAAAAAAATATTTAAAAGAAACAAAACATTGAAATCAAGAGAACTCCTTGAGGTGTCCCATGACAGTGGTTCCAGCGCTAGAGGCTGAGGCAGGACCTTGGAGTTTGTGGCCAGCCTAGGCTACGCAGATCTTTCTCAAGGGAATGGTTTACAAAGTGTGTGTGTGTTGAGGGCAGGGCAATTGTAGAAAGAAAGAGAAAATTCAGTTGGAATAAGCCTAGTAAAGGCATCTTAAATTTTAGAAGCTTTCTTTTCTCCTAGATCGTTAAAATTCAAGAAGTGTTGCATTGCCCAAGAGTGGAAATAACACGTGGGAGTCACATTAAAATCATTTGACTTAGATTAAAATCCTCTTTTTTTTTTTTTTTTTTTTTTTTTTTTGGTTTTTTTGAGACAGGGTCTCTCTGTGTAGCCTTGGCTGCCCTGGACTCACTTTGTAGACCAGGCTGGCCTCGAACTCACAGCGATCCGCCCGCCTCTGCCTCCCGAGTGCTGGGATTAAAGGCGTGCGCCACCACGCCCGGCTAGATTAAAATCCTCTTAAAGTTGGGTTTGGGTTCGTTTTTCTTTTAAGGCAGAGCTTCTCTGTGTAGCCCTGGCTGTCCTGGACTCACTCTGTACACCAGGCTGGCCTCAAATTCACAGAGATCCACCTGCCTCTGCCTCCCGAGTGTGCGCCACCATGCCCGGCAGGGTTAGACCATTTTTGCAACATTGGGGGCGCTGATGTTGGGGACTGGCTATTTTTGGGAAGAGTTCCAGAACTACTTGCTTCATTTGCAAGTGGTGTGGCCAACTCAGGCTTTGTTCACTGTAGTATTGAGCTGAAAAATGTGGGGCTTTTAAAGGTGCTTTAAAAGGATGTACTTAATTGCATTGTTTTCCCAGTTGTATTGGTTTAACAGTGGTATTAATAAATTACCTAAATCCTGCCTACCAAACCCAATGAATTCCTGTGCAATTCCTTGCCATAAATCATTGCTGGGTGGGGTTTGTCTCAGACTGCTGTGTAGCTTAGTCTGCACCAGCAGTGCATGGAGCCTCCTGTTTTCAGTGTCTTAACAAAAAAGAAATTTAAGCCCATGGTGGTGCAAGCCTTTAATCCCAGCACTGGGAGGCTGAGGCAGGCGAATCAGTATGAGTTCAAGGCTAGCCTGGTCTACAAAGTGAGTCCATGACAGCCAGGGCTACGCAGAGAAACCCTGTCTTGGAAAAAAAGAAAAGAGATTTTAAAATGTCACTGAAAGCCTTGCACTTTACATAGATTAAGGCAAGTAAAGGTGATGTTATGATTGTTCTAGGAAAAGTAGCTCCAAATTTCTTATATTTTATGTTTGGCAAATGGCTGTATCTGTATCCTTGTTTGGCTTGGTTGTTTGTTGTAAAGGGTATATAAAAAACAAGGCTTAATTTTAAATCTGAAGGGGTTTTGTTTTGACACCGGGCCTCATAGACCAGGTTGGCCTTGAACTCTGACTTTGCTACCTACCACCTTTCAAGTGCTAGGATTACACATGTTCAGTGCTGTATCTAGCTTTGAATCCTACTTAAAAACAAAACAAAAACCTCAACCTACATACTGATTTTTTTTTTTTCTGTAACTCAGGAGTATTATTTGAGCCTGGTGTGATGGCTTAATTTGTAATCCCAGCATTTAGGAGGCTGAGGCTGGAGGATTACTGTGAGTTTCATGGGGTCATGTGGCTATAAGATGAATGAGGGTCTGTCTCAAAACAAGAACAGTACTGTTTGGGGAAGAAAAAGGAGATATAAATACAGTTTGCTTCCAGATCATATAGTAGTAAGTGGCCGGATTAGAGTTTAAACCTTGTCTCGTTCTAGGATCTATGCTGTTATCCTTGATGTAGGAGACGGTCTTTCTAAAGGGGTTTCCAGGAGCCGGTACTAAATATCTTTTCCTGCCACATGAGATGGGTACTAATGAATCGACATTTTCTCACTGTCTCTAGGTTTGGAGCAAGAGGTGGTAGTGGGCTTCCCCCAAAGAAGTTTGGTAATCCTGGGGAGCGGTTACGTAAAAAGAAGTGGGATTTGAGTGAGCTCCCCAAGTTTGAGAAGAATTTTTATGTGGAACACCCAGAAGTAGCAAGACTGACTCCGGTAAGAAAGGGGGAGGGGGCGAGTGAATGTTTAAATGTAGATTAATAATCCAAGTGTTCTTTTATATATTTCATTTTATATTATGTCAGATCTTTTTGAAACGTTGTGGTTTTGCTTGTTTTCTGAGACAAGATTTCACTCTGTAGTCCTTGCTGTCCTGGAACTCACTCTATAGACCAACTCAGTTCCACCTGCCTCTGCCTCCCAAGTGCTGGGATTAAAGGCACGTGCCGCCACCACCTGGCTTGTATTTTTAAAATAATTTGTTGTTGTTGTTGTTTTGAAACAGGGTCTTGATGTATAGCCCTGGCCAACCTGGAACTTCGTATGTAGCCCAGGCTGGCCTCAGACTCAGAGATCCACCTTCATCTGCCTCCCTTAGTATTGGAACTAAAGAATCATACCACCATGTCTTGCTTTGTTTTAATTTTTATGTGATAAAATTATTCTCTGTGTGGCATGGTGGCACTGTAGTTCTAGGCTGGACTTTGACTTGCTGTCCTGCCACTTCAGCTTCTGGACAGGCATGGACAGCCACACCTGGCTTGTGGTGTTCTCTCTTTGGTCAGACCCTGAGCTTTGTCCATGAAGGCAAGTGCACAACCATTGTGCTAATTTTTTTTGTTGTTTGTTTGCTTTTGAGACAGGGTTTCTCTGTGTTAGCCTTGGCTGTCCTGGACTCTGCTTTCTAGACCAGGCTGGCCTCAAACTTACAGCGTTCTGCCTGCCTCTCTCTCCGTAGTGCTGGCATTAAAGGCAAGCTAATTTTCTTTTTAGCAGCGCTGGGCTCAAACCTAGCACATATAAATGTAAAGTTGAAACTACCATTGAGATACACCGTCATAAAATGTTGTTTTTGTTTTTTGTTTGGTTTGGTTTTTTTTTGAGACCAGTCTGGCCTCGAACTCACATCATTCCGCCTGCCTCAGCCTCCTGAGTGCTGAGATTAAAGGCATGCGCCACCATGCCCTGCATATAAAATTAGTTTTTAAAATAAATTACCATTGTATATTTGTGTGCTTTTAACCACCTGATAGTGTATTCTACCCAGAAGATGATTGCTTGTCCAGAAAAGTTATATAATGGAAAGAGCACTTGGGCCCAAGTTCTATTTGTAGACTGTCACTATGTAACCCCAGTTGGTCTGAAACCTGTTTTGCAGACCAGATTAGCTTTGAATTTGAGGTGATCCTTCTACCTGCTGTGCTGGGATTACAAAGCACTGCATAGCTTGGCTAGGAATTGCTCTTGAAAGGTTTACCCTTTGGAATGGAGCCTCTTAGTCATGTGCATCACAACTTTGAATTCATGGAAGTATTACTTTTTTTTTTCTTTTGTTTGTTTTATTTTTTGAGACAGGTTTTTCTGTAGCCTTGGCTGTCCTGGACTCACTTTGTAGACTAGGCTAGCCTTTAGCTCACAGCAGTCCATCTGCCTCTGCCTCCCCAGTGTTGGGATTAAAGGCATGAGCCACTGTGCCCAGAAGTTTTAATATTTATCACTGTATGATAATAGTTTCTAAATTGAGAAGGATTTTTATTATCTTCATTCCCGATTCCCCCCAGTATGAGGTTGATGAGCTACGTCGAAAAAAAGAGATCACCGTGAGAGGTGGAGATGTTTGTCCAAAGCCTGTCTTTGCCTTCCATCATGCTAACTTTCCACGTAAGTCTCCTTCACTCCTACATTAAATGGTAGGTTGCTTAAGGGGTTTGAAAAGGCAAATAGAAACCTTTAATATAGAAATGAGAGTAGCCAGGCTCACCTTTAATTCCAGCACTTGGGAGGCAGAGGCAGGTGGATCTCTGAGTTCAAGGCCAGCCTACTCTGTCTACAAAGTGAGTTCCAGGACGCCCAGGGCTGCATAGAAAAGGTTGTTGTTCATCAGGGGCCAGTCAGATAGGCGAGAATGTTTGCACTACCTAAATTCTATTTTTGGAACTTATATAAATGTGAAAGGAGAAAACCAACTCAACAAAGTTCTTCTCTGACCACTACAAATTCACTCTGGCACATCATTCACATCCAAAATAATAAAGTTCAAGAATTATTTTATTGTATTTTTCTTTTTCTTTTTTTTTTTTTTTTTTTTTTTTTTTTTTTTTTGGTTTTTTTTTTTTTTTTGGTTTTTTTTTTTTTTTTGGTTTTTTGAGACAAAGTTTCTCTGTGTAGCCTTGGCTGGGATTAAAAGCGTGCGCCACCACCGCCCGGCTTTTATTGTATTTTTCAAGACGGAAGCCTTACTATGTACACCAAGCTGGCCTGGAACTCAGATATCCACCTGCCACTGGCTCCCAAGTGCTTGGATTAAAGGTGGGTGCCACTACACCTGGCTTTGAGTAGTAATTTTATGTTGTTTTCCAATTTTTTTGTTTTTTGAGACAGGGTTTCTTTCTTGGAACTCACAGCGATCCGCCTGCCTCTGCCTCCGGTTTTCCAATTTTTAAAAAAGCAGGACAAGTTTTAAAAAGCAGGACATAAATACAGTGTTGCACAAAATTTTTGGTTTTTGAAAGATTATTTCTGTGAGGGAGGGATTCCTGTGAAGGTCAGAAGAAGGCATTAGATTTCTGATGTTGGAATTATGGGCAGTTTTGAGCGTGACATGGGGCCTGGGAACCAAACTTGGATTCTCTGTAGCAAGTATCCTTAATAGTCTCTGCTTTGTTTTAATGCTGAAACCCTACTGTTATTTTATGAGAGAGCAGAATACTGCTTCTAGGATATAGCATGAACTTTGGGAACAGTAATGAGTCATGGGCCTGTGCTCTTAGGTGTATTATTCTTGAGGTAGTGTTGGGCTGGCTAGAGTGGGTGTAAAGTTCTTGAAGAATGATAAAGCTAAGTCTCATCAGTAACTGCTACTTTCAGAGACCTCATGTGTGCCCTTAGATTTCCTGGTAAAGGTAGTAATGTTCGTACTTTGTTACAGAGTATGTAATGGATGTGCTGATGGATCAGCACTTTACAGAACCAACTCCCATTCAGTGTCAGGGATTCCCTTTGGCTCTTAGTGGCCGGGATATGGTTGGCATTGCACAGACGGGCTCTGGGAAGACATTGGCGGTAAGTACCAAGTTTTTGACATTGTGTTAACTTATTTAGTTATCCTAGTTGTTCTAACAGCTTCTCAGTTTTTTGCTTTTGTTTTTAAAGACAGCAATTTCTGTGTGTAGTCCTGGCTGTCTTAGAATTCACTCTTTATACCAGGGCGGCCTTGAACTCAGATTCCTGCCTCTGCTGCTACCAAGTGATGGGATTAAAGATGTGCTCCACCATGCCCTCCTGTCACTTGCTCTGTTCTTTTTTTGTTTGTTTACTTGTTTGTTTTGTTTTTTGAGACAGGGTTTCTCTGTGTATCCTTGGCTGTCCTGAACTTGCTTTGTAGACCAGGCTGGCCTCGAACTCATAGCGATTCACCTGCCTCTGCCTCCCCAGTGCTGGAATTAAAGGCGTGCCCCCCCATGCCCTGCTCACTTTCTCTGTTCTTAAACTCAGTACTATATGCAAGCAGACAAGGTGTGGGGCATACCTTTAATCCCAGCACTAGAGAGGGAGGCAAGGCAGGCAGATGGATCTCCCTGAGTTGGAGACCAGTTTTATCTACATAGTGAATTCCAGGAGATCCAGGGCTATATGGTTCTCCAAAACGTCAAAAGTAAAATTCTGTATGCATTATATCAGCTGTCTCTTTACATTGCACTCCAGTGTGGTAAAGTGTTCTGTTTTTCTCACTTTCCATTACACCAGTGTTAATTACTGATTTAACTTGAACTGTTAAGGTAATGACTTCAATTTGTATGATATTGTTCTCATTCCTTCCCAGTATTTGCTGCCTGCGATTGTTCATATAAACCACCAGCCATACTTGGAAAGAGGAGATGGCCCAATTGTAAGTGTCACAGTTTGTAGTTTTTAAGAATTACTACACTGAATGATGATGGTTGAGTTTTAGGCACTGTGCCTAAGACCCAACTTAATCTTTTTTTTTTTTTCCTTAGAAAATGTTTATGGGTATTTTGCTTGTGTCTGTGTGCACACACGTGTTGCCCATAGAGGCCAGGCCAGGGCGTCTAATCCCCTAGAACTGGAGTTACAGATAGTTGTTATCCAGAATGTGGGTGTTAGGACTCAAACCCAAGTCCTTTGGAAGAGGAAGGTGTTAGTGATCTTAGCCGCTGGCTCATCTCCCCGACCCCTGCACTAATTCAGTTCTTCACTCTTTTCTCCGTATGTAGAGGTGGGACTGCCCTATCTTACTTGGAATTAAATAACTTACCCAAAGTCGCACTTGTGGTTCTGGGTAGCTAATTTGTGCCCGGCACTTAACCCATCACAGAGCTCCACAATCTGAACCTAGTCTTAACCAGTCTTTGTGATAAATTCAAGTGCAGTTCTTTGGTTTTGGTATTGGGGATTGATGTATGTTAGGTAAGTATTCAACCACTGGGCTATATCCCCGGTCCTCAAGCACAGTTATGAATTACTCATTTTTGGTTTTGTTTTTTCTTTCTTTTTTCTTTTTTAAAGAATGATTTATTTGGGTTGAAGAGATGGCTCAGAGATTAAGAGCACTGGCTGCTCTTCCAAAGGTCCTGAGTTCAATTCTCACAACCACCTGTAATGAGATCTGGTGTCCAGGAAACATATGCAGGTGGAACACTGTATAGAGAATAAAAAAATCTTAAAAAAAAAAAAAAGATTTTGTTTATTTATACCATGTTCTCCCTGTATGTACACCTACATGCCAGAAAGGGCACCAGATCTCATTATAGATGGTTGTGGCCCACCATGTAGTTTCTGGGAATTGAACTCAAGGACTTTAGAAGAGTAGATGGTGCTCTTAGCCTCTGAGCCATCTCTCCAGCCCTGTTTTTGGTTTTTCAAGACAGGGTTTCTCTGTGTAGCCTTGGCTGTCCTGGACTCTGTAGACCAGGCTGGCCTCAAACTCACAGTGATTGCCTGCCTCTGCCTCCCAAGTGCTGGGATTAAAGGCATGTGCCACCACACCCAGATGCTTTTTTAAGTAGCCAATACAAGGTGTAAATCAACCTAAGTGAGTCATTTATGCTTCAGCTAGTCATAATGCATCAAAATGAACCAAGCATGGAGGGCTCTAGTGTGTCGTTTCCATTTCCAAATAGTAAATTATATTTTCTCAAACCAATGTGCTCAATACTAAAAGACAATAAGGGAAAAATTAGACCACCATTTGATTCTATGGGTGATTTTAATTTTTCTTAAAAGTTGACGTGGTTGTGTCAAGTTTATTTGCTTCCTCCTCCCCCTTTGTTTCAGTGTCTAGTGCTGGCCCCTACCAGAGAGCTTGCTCAGCAGGTACAGCAGGTGGCTGATGATTATGGAAAGTGTTCTAGATTGAAGAGTACATGCATTTACGGAGGTGCTCCTAAAGGTCCCCAGATTCGAGATTTGGAAAGAGGTAAAAACAAACCAAAAAAACACTCCATTTTTCGTGTCTTGCCAACTTCATTTCTGTAAATGAAGTTGAACAAAACCAGTGGGTTGTTTGCGGGGGAGAGTTGTTTGGTTGGTTTTTGGTTTTGAGACAATTTCTCTGTGTAGCCTTAGCTATCTTAGACTCACTTTGTAGACCAGCCTGGTCTCCCAGAGTGCTGGGATTAAAGGCTGTGCACCACCTCGATCCCTCAAAACAGTGGGTTCTTGTGAGAAAATTCTTGGGATACAGTTCTACTAGCTACTTAGTTGGAAGAAGCTAATGGCTAGAGACTTAACCTACTGGTTGTGAAGTTCTTTCTTCAAGCTCTTCAGCTACTGTTAAGTTTAGCCGTTGCTGTAACATGGAACATGGCAACTAGGGCTGGTGCTTACTGGTTTCTTTGTACTGAGTTCTTCATGGGCTAGATTTGACCTTTTTTTTTTTTTTTTTTGCCTTACAGGTGTTGAGATTTGCATAGCTACTCCTGGGCGCCTAATAGATTTCCTGGAATCAGGAAAGACAAATCTTCGCCGATGTACTTACCTTGTATTGGATGAAGCTGACCGAATGCTTGATATGGGCTTCGAGCCCCAGATCCGTAAAATTGTTGACCAAATCAGGGTTTGTAAAGCTGATACTTAATTATATTTATACCTGTTTGACTCTCATACCCTTAATCTAATGAAAACCTTCATTTCTTGATAGCCTGACCGGCAGACATTGATGTGGAGTGCAACCTGGCCAAAGGAAGTAAGGCAGCTTGCAGAGGATTTCCTGCGTGATTACACCCAGATCAATGTGGGGAATCTGGAGTTGAGTGCCAACCACAACATCCTGCAGATTGTGGATGTCTGCATGGAAAGTGAAAAAGATCACAAGTATGAGAAGATTTCATTATCTGTATTAACTTTGAGACAAGGCCACATCAGATATCTTAAGGTTGTCCTGAAACTCAGAATCCCCCTTCCACAGCCTCCCAAGTGCTAGGGTTACAGATGTACTACACTACAGCTGAGAAAGGCAGGATTTTTATTTTAATTTTTTTAGGTTGAAACCATCCTTTGTGTGTCATTCGTTGGAGCATTGTTGTTAAATGCAATTATCTTGGATTCTTGCATTTGGATCTGGGATTTGTAAATGCCAGCTGTATATTAAATATATCAAACTTGGTTTAAATCTAGAATGAATTAGTTGGAATTGAATTTTATTTACTTGAAGCAGGGTGTCTGTATCCTTGGCAGGTCTAGAGCTTGCGGTGTAACAAGGCAACTTTTTTTTTAAAGATTTATTTATTTATTATGTATACAGTGCTGTTTGCATAAACATCTGCAGGCCAGAAGAGGGTATCAGATCACATTATAGATGGTCGTGGGCCACCATGTGGTTGCTGGGAATTGAACTCAGGACCTCAGGAAGAGCAGTCAGTCCTCTTAACCTCTGAGCCATCTCTCCAGCCCCTTTATTTATTTTTTTGAAAGAAGATTTTTGTTATTTAGTGAGGTTGGTCTTGAACTCTCCATCCTGCCTCCCAGGTGATTCTGAGATTGTAGCCATGTGCTGTCACACTCTTACGTATGTGGCTTTGGGAGTTAGTATCACCTGTGTGGCTGATCTAAAGGAGGATCTTTGTGTGTGATGACTACATTGTTGGTCTTTTCAGGTTGATCCAACTGATGGAAGAAATCATGGCGGAAAAGGAAAACAAGACTATAATATTTGTGGAGACAAAGAGACGCTGTGATGACCTCACTCGAAGGATGCGCAGAGATGGGTGAGTACAGCACCTAGATCGCTCTATGCCAGCGGTTTTTGTTTTCGTTTTTGAAACAGGGTTTCTCTGTGTGGTCCTGGCTGTTGTGGAACTCGCTGTGTAGACCAGGCTGGCCTTGAACTCCCAGAGATCTGTCTGTCTCTGCCTCCTGAGTGCTGGGATTAAAGGTGTGCGCCACTATTGCCTGGCATGCCAGTGGTTCTTTTTTTTTTTTTTTTTTTTTTTTTTAAGATTTATACAGTATACAGTATGCATCAGATCACATTATAGATGGTTGTGAACCACCATGTGGCTGCTGGGAATTGAACTCAGGACCTCTGGAAGAGCAGTCAGTGCTCTTAACCCCTGAGCCACCCAGCCCCGTGCCAGTGGTTCTTAACCGTAGGTCATGGCCTCTTTGAGGGAGTAGAAAGACTCTTTCACAGGGTTTGCATATCTGATGTCCTGCATATCTGATATTTATATTATAATTCATAACAGTAGCAAAATTATAGTTAGTAAAGTAATTTTATGATTGGGGGTCACCACAACATGAGGAACTGCACTAAAGGGTCTCAGCATTAAGGAAGGTTAAGAACCACTATTGTGCTAAGGCAGTCTTTAAATGGCTGTTGGACATTTGTATGATATTTTAGGCTGATGTATAATTGTGTGAATGTGTAAATGAGCAATCATCTATTGTGTAGCTTAAAGAACTTGATCAAAAAATTTTTAATATTTCATTTGTAAAGATCTCTAATATATAATAAATATTCTTCTAATAGTTGGCCAGCTATGTGTATCCATGGAGACAAGAGTCAACCAGAAAGAGATTGGGTACTTAATGGTAAGAATAACACTAAGCTTCTTTTCTTTTGAGATAGGATCTCACTTTGTAGATCAGGCTGACCTTGAATTTACAAAACCCCACCTATCTCTGCCTCCCAGGTGTTTGGAGTTAGAAATGTGTGCTTCTATGCGTCACGCTATAAAGCCTTTTTATTCCTGTCATCTCCAGGGTTTCTCTGTAGTCTTGGCTGTCCTGGACTTGCTTTGTAGGCTAGGCAGGTCTCGAACAGAGATCCACTTGACTCTGCTCTACATAGTGAAACCCTGTCTTGAAAACCACCACACCTGGCTCACACCCCCATTTATTTATTTATTTTTATTTTTATTTTTTATTTTTTATTTTTATTTTTTGGTTTTTCGAGACAAGGTCTCTCTGTGTAGCCTTGGCCGTCCTGGACTCACTTTGTAGACCAGGCTGGCCTCGAACTTAAAGCGATCCACCTGCCTCTGCCTCCCAAGTGCTGGGATTAAAGGTGTGTGCCACCACGCCCGGCTTATTTATTATTTTTTTAATTTATTTATTTTGATTTTTCAAGACAGATTTTCTCTGTGTAACAGCTCTGGCTGTCCTGGAACTCGCTATGTAGACCAGGCTGGCCTTGAACTCACAGAGATCTGCCTGCCTCTGCCTCCCAAGTGCTGGGATTAAAGGTGTGTACCACCACCGCCTGGCTACACCTCAATTTATAAAGAGCCAGATAATAGATTATTTTGGGGGTGGTGGTTTTGGGACAAAAACAGGTGGTCCTAGACAGTATTGCAGATGTGGCCTGGCTGCATTCGCAACAACAGTTCTATTTGCTAAAGTGTTATACTAGACTTTATTTGTAGACCAAAGTTTACCTAGCCCTGTTCTAGTTCACTGAACTCTAGGTATTTTCCATATATCTCCAGCAGAGTTCTTTAAAGTTCATTATAATATAAATAAAAATCTTTTCAAATGAAATGGGCTGAGAGCTTGGCGTGGTGGCAGAGGCAGTTCCAGGCCAGCCTGGTCTACAAAGCAAGCCTAAGACAGCCAAGTCTACATAAAGAAATCCTGTCTCAAAAAAGAAAAGGGCTGGAGAGATGGCTTAGTCAAAGGTACACGTACTGCTCTTCAGGCAGCCCTGTCACCCATGTTGGTGACTCTCAACCACCTGCATCTCACCTTTGGGCACCTACAGTCAACATCACAGATGCATACACAAAATTTTTGTTTGTTTTCAAGACAGGGTCTCACTATGTAGAGCAGGCTTACTCGAATTCACAGAGATCCACGTGCCTCTCCTTCCTGAGTACTGGGAGTAAAGGAGTGTGCCATTATTCCCTAGCACACAATTTGTAAAAATATTTAACAATACTTTTCTTTAAAATTAAACTGGGTGTCATGTAAGCTGTAAAAAGGTACAGAGCCAACATTATGAAGGCATGTGTCTTGGGTAGATTGGGGGGATGATTTTTCTTCAGTCTGTCATTTACAGATGTTCTTTAGCCTCAGTTCCCTAACTCCCCCCCCCCTTTTTTTTTCTTCTTCCAGAATTCCGATCTGGAAAGGCTCCTATCCTCATTGCCACAGATGTAGCCTCCCGTGGGCTAGGTTTGTATAGATAGGTGTCTCTGTTGGTGGTTTGTGTATCTTCTGGTTTTAAATTTTTTTTGTCATGCCAAATTTAGAATTGAATGTATATGAGTTTAGTCAAAAGAGAGTATAAGTGTGATTCTCCCACCCCTTACGATGTTTGTTTTTCGTTTTTGTTTTTTAGCCTATGTGGGGTTTTTGTTTTTTCAAATATTTTGGGTTTTCTGCAGTTCCCACCACCTTTGTTTTCAAAGATTCATCTGGCTCCTAACAAACAGGCTTTGGTCTGCAGCAAGGCCTAGGCAGGACTATGAAGTTACAAGGAGAGGAGGCATTTCGTTTTACAGCTTAATTTCTTGATTTTGTTCAGTTTTCTGCCTGGATAGAAGGAGCCTAATTAAACCTAGCTCTCAAAAGCTGGTTTCCTTAATTTTTCCCTTATACTAGTCTATTTATTACAGATATAAAGAGGCCACTTCAACGAACATTAAACAAAAGGGGTTTGATCATAATGTCATTCTGTTAACTATGTATTGTCTGGTATTACTTCAGTAAGATGATGGGCAGTTATCCCTCCTCTCCCATCATTTGGTCATAGACATGTGGTCTGGTTTAAGAACTTAGTCTAAAGATATTCTTAATGGAGCTTTTAACTATAGGGATAAGATACATGCAAATAGCCCACGACACTTTGGCCTATTAAACTAAACAAGTCTGACCCAAAATGTTGACATTTATAAGGATTAGTTCAGCTGGGTGTGATAATGCATGCCTTTGATTCCAGCACTCAGGAGACAGAGACAAGTGGTTTCTTTAGTTTGAGGCCAACCTGGTGTGTGTAGTGAGTTAAAGACCAGCTAGGGCTACATTGTAGGGCTCATCTTCAGAAAGAGGCTGTTAGAGCTGGGCATGGTAGTATGTATATGCTTATAAATTCCAGCACTTGGGAGCCTTAGGCAGAAGACCAATAGTTGGAGGTCACCCTAGGTTATATAGTCAGGTCTTATTTTAGAGAGCAGGAATCATTCTATTGGGAGGGAGAAAACCATTATCAATGTATTTAATTTCCTGTTGAGTAAGGTGAGAGGTACAAAGTTTCCCTGTGCGATTTAACATAGAGATGATAAGTATTGAGATGAATTCAGCGGTGATGGAGCCTTTTTATCCACTCGACTTAACCCTCCTTCAGAGGTAGTGCCCTGCAGCCATGGCGGGGAGTTGTCTCGTCCCTCTGCGGTCATGTCTGGGTCTGTGCCCTTAGAACTGGGGACTGTTGGGAGAGGAGGCAGAAGCCTGAAAGCAATTTACATAAAAGCTTTCAGTAATGGTGGTTTTTAAAACAGGCTTGCTATGTGCTGGTAGCTTCTTTGTGCATCTTGCCTAGACAATTAAAAATCTTTGTTCTATATCCCCTTGCATATTTTAAACAAAATCAATTGGCTACCAATAGAATAACGTAGACTCTTCATCCCACCCTCCCTCATTCAAGTGAGGGGAGAGGGAAGGTGCCTGAGTCTGTTTCTTGTTACTCAACATCAGTGCTTGTTTTGGGCCCCTTTGTTTGCTGCCTTGTAAAAATCAAAAGGAGGGAGAAAACCCACCACAATGGCAGAATTCTGACCAAGGTCCTACAAGATCCTGGAAAGTGAAGGCTTGTACCTCATAGACAGGGGTGCTATTTTCAGCTGAGTCACCAGGCCTTTTTTCCCTTCTGTGGAGCGATGGTCTCTTAAATGATCCCTTCAGGTAAGTTCTTTGACGCCCATAGTTCATAATAGTCATCTTCAGGTGACCACTGTTCCCTTTCCACTGGGATATTTTTTATTTCTCTTTTTTTTTCCTTTTTCTTTTTTGGTTTAAACTACACACTGTTGAACTATAAGTATTGAATTTATTTTGTTTTGTTTTTTAACAGAAGCTATGATATCAACTGCAGATCACTCAGTACATGGCTGAGGCAAATCTACATTGGCCCGAAGCCGCTCTAGATGAGCCTGCTGGCTAGTCTTAGACTCTCCCAATTAGTGATTGGAGTTTCAGGCCATGGCATAGGGCTTTCCAAACTTGAGGTTCTCCCAGGCCACTGGCCAAAACATGTAACTTTCCATTTCTTACCCTGCTGCAGCATCTTCTATAAAGACAGCAAGATAATATTGTGGCAGTGCACCAGTAACCTCAGGGCAGCCTGGCCTGGAGAAAACCAGATTCTGTGCTTGCTCTTAGGTGCCTCAGTCAGCTGTGCACACTCAGGACACCCTTCTAATGAAGACCCTGCACCGTGTCCATCACCCCATCCCATTTCCCCCTTATTGAGCCCCTCCAGAAGTCCTCCCAGCTGTTAGCATCTGACGCCCCAGTGTTGCTGCTTGGACAGCACTGTGCTGTGCATCCAGTGCTGTGGTTCAGCGTGCTCTGTTTGCCATGTCACTCAGTGGGAGTGACTAAGGAGCATTAGCCAAGCTCTGAAGAAGTTGCTCATGGAGTCTACCCCACCCAGCCCCAGCCTTCCATCCTTTCCCTGTAATATTTTTTTCTTGGTGGCATCAACGACCCAAGCCGGAGACTCAAGCTGCCCCCTGTGATAAGTGCCTTCTCGTCTTTCTGGTGTGATTCAGGACTTTTAGGGGTCAGTAAAGACTGAGGAGCCTTTATTGTAATAAGAAACAGACATAATGCCCCTACTTCACACGCCCCTAACTACAGCTGAATTTTTTTTTTTTTAAATCATTTCCCCTTTCCCTGAAATTATCCAGTCTGGGCAATAGATGCAGTCTGACCCTTTGGATGTAACTTTTTTTTTTTTTAATTTTTCTACAATCACCCCAATTACCTTGGGGAGGTGTTGGAGGACCTGAAATTTTTACCTGAACCCAGGTTCTCCGGCGCTTGGCAACCAAATGGGGCTACAGAGAAGCATCTAAGCCAGTTCACAGAGCGAGCGTGTGTGGGGACTTCTCACTGCCACGGACCCTTGATGCATGCTCCCCGCGCTCCAGTGGTCCCGTGTCAGAAGGCGGAGTTTTCGAAAGGAGGCCGCCAAATATAAAAGGCAAAGAGACGGGATCGGCTGCAGCGGTTTCCCAAAGGAGGAGGGAGTGTGCATCGGTCTGGTAACAAACAGAGAATGTTTTTTAATTATTTCTATCACAGAAATCTGTGTTTTATTTAGGATATTTTCAGAATATTCTTTGTAAAATGCAGATTTTTTTCCACAAAAAAATAGGTTTCTGTTAATTGTTTGTTAAGTAGGTTAAAAAACTACATTTAACTGAAAGCATTACACTAACATTTACATATTTCTAAGTTTTAGGGGGTTACCCAGCCCAATTCCTAGCCATTGTCAGAATATTAAATATGTATCTCAAGGTTTCATGATTTTCCCCACCTTCTTTGACTGTTGAATCTCCAGGTCACATGACAATCTGATCATTGATACAAGTACTAACTTTGCAATAACCTTGAGTGGGAAAAAAACCTCACTTGAGAAGCTGGGCTTGGTAGTACAGTGAAATTTTAGTGTAATGTGTTCTTGTGGTGATTGAAAAGGGAAAGAGATAATCTGGGTGTTCAAGGAAAGCGAAATAGGTGTGTATTTTGGCTTTGGTTTGCAATTTAAATACAAGAAAGAACCTGACTGACTAGTCTGAGTGTAGTGGGTAGATGAAGTGCCGTTCGTGTTGCTCTGTGACTGGTCTGCAGGTAAGTTGTTGTGCTGTTGGTAGACTGTGCCAGGCTTCTCCCAACAGAGTAGAAGTGATTTGGCCCTGCACTTAAAAGTGGTGGTTACTGATTTCATCTACATTCCAGCTTTGAAAGGGGTGCCACTACGATGTGTCAGTCTAAACTGGGGTCCTAGAGTAGCTCCTGTCAGCATTGTCGTGGAGGACGCAGGAGTTTTGGGATGTTGAATGGGGCTTCGATAGGATGATAGCGAATCCAGATGCAGTGCCCGTCTGTGTCCTGAGAGTCACTGATCCTCTTTTACTCTGTTGGGATGAGTCTTTTTTGTACCTATTCAAAGTGGTTACTAACTTGGTCTTCTCTCCTCTTGCTGTCATCTGCATTCGTGCTTTCCACCTCTTGGCATGTCTTTACCTTCTCTTTCTCTGCCACATCAACCTACACAATGACTCATCTCTGACTTGGAAGATGTGGAAGACGTCAAGTTTGTGATCAACTATGATTATCCAAACAGCTCAGAGGATTATGTTCACCGTATTGGCCGAACAGCCCGGAGCACCAACAAGGGCACTGCCTATACCTTCTTTACCCCAGGGAACCTAAAGCAGGCTAGAGAGCTGATCAAAGTGTTGGAAGAGGCCAATCAGGCCATCAATCCAAAATTGATGCAACTTGTGGACCACAGAGGAGGCGGAGGAGGAGGGGGTAAGGGTAAGTCCTGGAATTTTCCAGGTACTGCGTAGGACTATTTCCTAATGCTAGTTGAACCTTATTTTTTGCTGGGTTTTGTTTTTTTTTTTATTTGTTTTGATATGTAAAGGCACTTGCTTGGAAGTCAGAGAATGCTCAGTGGTTTCTGTGATGTCATTGTAACTCAGAAAGCAGATTTTGTCATTGTGCTACTGTTGTAGCCCAGCATTTCTGTAGTTGAGAATTTAAGATCCATTATTTAAATTTTGGATCACATGGTGCACGTTCAAAAATTAAACTAGTAATAGATGCCTGTGATGAGTTTTTTGGGTTGGCTTTTTTTGTTGTTTGTTTGTTTGTTGGTGTTTTGAGACAGGGTTTCTTTATGCAGCCCTGGCTGTCTTGGAATCCACCCTGTAGACCAGGCTGGTCTCGAACTCACAGTGATCTGCCTGCCTCTGGATCCCTGAGGGCTGGGGATTAAAGGCGTGTGCCACCATGCCTGGCTCTTCTTGTTACTTCTTGATGCCTTTGGAGAATTTGGTAATTTTGCATCATTTCATAGTTTAGTATTAACTGAATCATATAGTTGATCCACAGTTGTGAGCTACACTCCGCTCTGGGCTCCTGGCTCCCTACCTTGCTATGTTAAGATTGTTTGTTGACCCCCAAGAAGAGTCTGAAAGGCACCAAGTTCAGAGTGAAGTATTGACTTAGAGATAAGCATTGCTGGTGAAGCTGTGTTGACTATTTCTGTGCCCTTTGTGTTCAGTTTGGATCACATACGTGGCACTAAAGATGCTTTATCTTCCCACCAGGGGGTCGCTCTCGATACCGGACTACTTCTTCAGCCAACAATCCCAATCTGATGTATCAGGATGAATGTGACCGGAGGCTTCGAGGGGTCAAGGATGGTGGTCGGAGAGATTCTACAAGCTACAGGGATCGTAGTGAAACCGATAGAGCCAGTTATGCTAATGGCAGTGGCTATGGAAGCCCGAATTCTGCCTTTGGGGCACAAGCAGGCCAATACACTTATGCTCAAGGCACCTATGGGGCAGCTGCTTATGGCACCAGTGGCTACACAGCCCAGGAGTATGCTGCTGGTACTTACGGTGCTAGCAGCACTGCCTCAACTGGCAGGAGCTCCCAGAGCTCTAGCCAGCAGTTTAGTGGTATAGGCCGATCTGGGCAGCAGCCACAGCCACTGATGTCACAGCAGTTTGCACAGCCTCCAGGAGCTACCAATATGATAGGCTACATGGGGCAGACTGCTTACCAGTACCCTCCCCCCCCTCCTCCTCCCCCTCCATCTCGTAAATGAAACTACTTGGTGGGAGTGACTCATGCAGAATAATTACATCTAAAGGAACACTCTTTTATTTTACCCTTCTAGACCTTTCCATATTTTTTCCCAACTATTATGGTTTATCTTTTTTTAATGCAGATTAGTTAAAAATTCACTGCCAGGTTTCTTCTGCCCACCCAAAAGATCCAGTCTGTAATAACAGATTTTGTAAGGAAAATATATAAATATATATAACTGACTGGAAAAGATTAATTTCTTCTCCCAATTTAATGCATGTTGAGGATATTGAGCTATTTTTTATCTTAAAGGTATAAGACTTTTGTTGGAGCCTGTTTATCATTGGGAGGGAGGGTAGGATGTTCTACAGGAGATAGCGCCTGTTCTTTAGACTGTTCTCCTTACTGGGAGGAGCCAAGAGGGAGTTCCATGCACACTGTCCATGGCAGGTTTTAAGTTACTGAAGTTAGATTACTTAGGCCTGATGAATTTTTAAGACTGCTTTGTCGGTCATTTTAGCTGATGGCTTATGTGTATTTGACAGTTTTAAAATTCCTAATTTGTTTTACACCCCCTCTTGTAGTTACTAAAATACTAGCCAGGTTAGGTTGAGTTAGAAATTAAATTTCTGAGTTCAAGCGGGTTTTTTTTGTTTTGTTGTTTCTGTTTTTTGTTTTGTTTTGTTTTTAAGTTAAAAAAGAAAAAACTGCAAGGCATTGTTTTTGCTAGGTAGGCTGGCATCTGGGTAGAAGCTGCCTGGTTTTCTTCCCACATATAACCAGGGACCATCTGAAAAGTTGCTTTTCTAGCCAGATAGCCACTATGAGCAGTAAGCATCATGCTTAGCAGACACTTCTGAGCAGCCGAATCTACGATGCAGAGAGCACCTTTAGACTGCAGATGAGCACATCTTCCTCTTAAACTCAGTATTCTTAGAGCTAGAGTAAGAGTGACTTCGTGGACTGCTCTGCCCGCTTGGCCAGGCTCTCCTGAGCAGGACTGCTGAAGAGGTAGTCTCCTCAGCCTGTTGTCTGCGGTGCTTTGTAGCAGCTGGAGGCACTCGTCCTGGGCATCCCTTTGCCCTCGGCTTTTCACAGGTATGTAGTGCTCCTGGAGGACTGAGGCCCAGCTCAGCCTTACTCTTGAGTGTGAAGGTGGGTGAGTTGTCTCATCCCTTCATTAAATGCTTTTCCTCTTGAAACTTGTGAGAGCAACAGATGAAGTTAGAATATTTTGCTCTCTGTCACCCTAACAAATCAGGACAGTAGATGGCCCAATGCCTATACTAGATCACAGTGGTGGGGCCTTCTGTGTTGCTGTTACCCTGTGGTGTTCACAGTGACGGTGCTTGCTTCTTTGTACCCTTAAGTCAGTACACTTGAGGTTTCCTTTGGGAAGAGAAAAAGGGATGGTTTTTGAGGGGCTCTGAAAGTGGGATTCAGTGTGCGACATAACAGGTAGGTTGTGAGCATATGCTGGATATCTGCATGTGAACGCTTGGCATCCTTTTTTCCTTACCACTTTACAGACTATGAACCCAAGGGAGAGTGGTGGGCACAGGTGTGGGCAACCGTGCTCTGTGCTTTGAAACCAAAGTGTGTGTCCTGTCTGTCTCAGCCCACCAAAAGGAAGTGTCTGATCACTGGCTCTGACCAGCCCTTTAGAGATAACTTCTACAACCAAGTTCACATTTATTTTTTATTAAGCATTATACCATGGGCTGTCCTGTGCTACTGTAGCTCTTCAAAACACCCCTCCCTTCTGTTACTGCCTCTAGGGATGAAGCAGCAGCTAGCTTGTTTACCTCCCTTCCCCAGAGGCATAGTCCAGATAAAACAGCAGATTCCAGAGTTCACGAGTTCTTTTGGCCTGGGTACAGTAGAAAACTAGCAGTTTTCCTACTTAGTGCGAATAACTTGTGCCTTGACTGTCCTTGGAGTTCTGCTCTGAGAACAGGCGTAGGCAAACCACTTGAGCTGGGTTAATTGCCGTTGTGGTTAACCCATGTAGGGAAAGGGCGTTGGTATTAGGCTATTGGCTGCTGCTTTCTACCCCTCCCTAAAAGTTCATTGTGCAGACTTACCATCTAAAGGGTTGGTGGCTTTTGCTTGGGATCAGTCCTCTGCTAATGCCCATGCTGGTCTCTCAACACATTCCTGTCATTGAGACTTGAATTGTAGGTGTGATGTTAAGGCACAGGATGCTAAGAGCTATGTTACTGTTAGTTTGTAAATTGTCCTTTTGATACCATCTTGTTTTCTTTTGTAGGTATAAATAAACACTTGACAATAAAGGTGTGAATTTTTTATTACATTAAAACTGAGTATAGTCCTAATGTTTTCCTCCAAACATCAAATATGTCGGGAGTTTGAACTTACTAGTCATCCTAGTTAGCACCTTAGGCTGGGAGAAGAGGGTGGGATTGATGGGACTAGGCAAAACAGTCTGGTTACATGGTAGATTAGAAGTCCTAAGCACTTGGCAGAGCTGGTGATTTGGATTGATTGTAGTTTAGATGAGCAGTGGGTAAGTGGGCTGTGTGACTAACACACACCCAGGTCTTCAGCTTGGCACTTGGACCGAGGAAGTATCTTTGCAAACGGGTCTGCCCATTACTTGTCCTGAGCCTTCCTTTGGCTACAGTCAAAAAGGAGTGATAGTTGGCCGCTGATGGAGGAGATGTCCTATTGCTGCTTATTTCCACTTGCCATTCATTGGAGTGGACCATGATGGGTCCTACTGTTGATGTTGAGATAGGAAGTTCTGTCCCTGCTCAAATTCACACCGGTCATTTTAACATGAAGTCCCAAGTCTTAGCTGTCAGTCACCAGGGAGCAATCCAAATGGCTCTTCAGACTGGCATTGGTAGGCTTAATTTCTTTCCTTTAAGGACTAGAACAAAAGGGAGATGATGTTACAGAGTGGGCTTTATTTAGGAAAAGATTGTTTTCCCTATCCTTGGCTGGCCTTGAACTAGAAATCAACCTGCCTCTGCCTCCCCAGTTCTGGGATTGAAGGCACAGGCTAACACAACCTCTTGTCCCTTCAAGGTTGCCAACTTGTAAGGAATTAGCATGCCAGAAATTCATGGGTTAGCCATATCTATGCCCCCTTGCCTGCATTTTGGCTATAGTTGTAGATCAACCAGAGCTTGTGCCTGTATTTCTTCACCCTGATTAGTTTCCTTCATGGCAGCTGTTGGTTCAAAGTTCTTTTTTTTGTTTTTGGTTTTGGTTTTTTTGAGGCAGTTTCTCTGTGTAGCCTTGGCTATCCTGGACCCGCTTTGTAGACCAGGTTGGCCTCGAACTCACAGCGATCCACCTGCCTCTGCCTCCTGAGTGCTGGGATTAAAGGCATGTGCCACCACGCCTGGCTGGTTCAAAGTTCTTACAGATGTCCCTGGTGATGGAGTAACAAACCCCTTATACTAGTCCCCCAAGGCCCCATGTGAACAGTTGGCTTGAATGTCAAGGTTTATGGTTTGCTATGGCCTGCTTTGGAGGTTATACATGAGTGAGGTTTCCCAACCAATTTGGTCAAAAGCCTCTTCCCAGCTCTCCCCTCTGTATGATTCCTGTTGGTCTGTGTTTGGCCTTCCATCATCCACATAAGCTCCAGAAGGGATGGACCTTGGCCCGCCCTTCTCAGGCCAGCTGGAACACCATACATAAATAGGGCCAGTGCCTACCTTTGGTCACGTACAAGTAGAAGAAGTCACAGTAAAAGATGGTTTGTACTACTCCAGACACCACTGAGATCTGGTCATAGAAGTTCTCTGTCTGGTACCGCCTGATCCAGTTGGCCAGATAGAGTGCCCGATATAGCCCCAGGAAGAAGAGGTAATGAGTGGTGATGGTCTCCGCCTCTCCAGTCTTGCTGATCATGAAGAGCTGTGGCAGGATGGCCACTGACTCCAGATAGATGGAGAAGGTCCAGAGAATCTGTCAGAAAAAGAGAAGAGGCTGGGAGGGTCCATTGCTTTAGAGGACCCATGTGTAATGAGCCTATTTGCTGAGGAGAATCATTTGTCACATGGGTACCAGCGTAGCCTGGGTAGGCTTTGAGCTAACTCCTCTAAAGAAGGGCTGGCATAACAGGCTTGCTTCACCACACCAAATGTTTGGTGTTGGGGATAGTAGCCAAGGCCAGATGCATACTGGGCAAGCACTCTACCTAGTGTCCAGTCCTGAACTTCAGTAGCTATACCTTTCCATCCTGCTTGTTTTCTACACTTTTTAAAGATTTATTATGTATACAGCCTGCATGTGTGCCTGCACACCAGAAGAGGGCACCTGGGCTGCTTATAGATGGTTGTGAGCCACCATGTGGTTGCTGGGAATTGAACTCAGGCAGTGCTCTTAACCACTGAGCCATCTCCAGCCCCCTGCTTATTATCTAACAGTGTGGACATGTCCACAACGTAGAATTTTACAGATTTCACAGCTTATAAGTGGCATTTAAGACACATGTTAATGTATAGTTCATGTCAGCACAGGCCCTCCAGAGATGCTTGTCTCTCCAAGTCAGGTCAGCCTGGACCCAACAGAAGGAGGGCTAACCACCTGCTTAACTCGGAACCTCATGACTTGGAGCAGATGTGTCCGTTTACCATGGGTGTGGGGGAGAGCCATGACCGGTGAGCACAGGCCCCGATGGCTGAAGAGGGTGCTGGGAGGCATCTCTTGGTTTTTTTTGGGGGGGGGTTGTTTTTTTGGGGGGAGGTGGGTGGGGAGTGTCAGGGTTTCTCTGTGTAATAGCCCTTGCTGTCCTGGACTCGCTTTGTAGACCAGACTGGCCTTGAACTCAGTGATCCGCCTGCCTCTGCCTCCCAAATGCTGGGATTAAGGTGAGCCACCACACCTGGGTGTTTTGTTTCTGTTTTTGGGTTTTTCGAGACAGGGTTTCTCTGTGTAGTCTTGGTTCCTGGACACAACCTTGTAGACCAGGCTGGCCTTGAACTCAGCAATCCACCTTCCTCTGCTCCTGAGTGCTGGGATTAAAGGCTTGCGCCACCATGCCAAAAATTTTGGCATCCCAGCCTTGGGATTAGACTCACCTCCATTGGCATATAAGTATAGTTCACCAGAAAGGAAAGGCCGATCACTGGTACCAGGAGGAACTCCAGTCGGAATGTGTCATTTTCAATGTCAAATGTTTTCCGAAACTTCCAATAGATCATGTACACTGTGACATAGGCACAGAGGAGGAAAACAACCTAAAGAGATACGGACATCCATGAAATCAGTTAACACTCATGCTAAGCCATGGTATCTGTAACTCTGAGGGTGGAATGGCAGGTTGGAGGTTTCCCTTAGTCACGTTAGCATCTCTGATGACCGTAGGATCTTTTGTAGGTCTGGGCAGCCTGGAATTTGCGTTCCTAACAACTTGCCAGGTCTACTGATGCTGCAGGTGGCACTAGGCTACACTGGCATAGAGAACTCTACACACTTCACTAGGATGAGAGACACATGCTGTCACCACACCGGTAGCATGGGGTCTTATACCATGTGAAGACATGTGAATAACTCTACACACTTCACTAGGATGAGAGACACATGCTGTCACCACACCGGTAGCATGGGGTCTTATACCATGTGAAGACATGTGAATCTGTCTCCCCTACAAGAGGATTCCTGTATAAGACCCTCCTTGGAATCCCACAGCTCCTTAGCACAGATTAGTCAGGGAATGATTGCAGGAAGTGATGACCACCTTTCGGTTCCGGTACAGACTAGACACTTCATCCTGCCACCATAAAGCTTGATCTGCAGAGAAATTAACTAAGCAGGTGGTCCATCTCTGGTGATTTCTAAGCAGACAGTTCTTTTAAGATTCACCCTGTGCTCAAGTGCTTCACAAATAAATGTTTCACCTCTCCTACAGCTAGCTACCTGGAACCCCAAAGGATGTCTTTGAGATAGGAAATTCCTTTTGGTGTACCATATCTCTTGGAATTTTTGTGGGGGCGGGGAGGGGGGTTTCAAGACAGGGTTTCCCTGTGTACCACTGGCTATCTTGGACCTCACTCTGTAGACCAGGCTGGCCTCAAACTCAGAGATCTACCTGCCTCTGCTTCCCCAGTGCTGGGAGTAAAGCAGCACCACCCAGCTCTTGGGATTCCCCTCTTGGGATCTTCAAGTTACTCTCACAAGATGGATAAGAGGCCCCACCTGAGGTCATGAAGCATGATGGCAGACATCTTTATTCACTAAGACTTCTTGCCAGCCCAAGGCTTTGACATATATCCCATACAACCTGGAACTCACTTGAGATTTTATTTTATTTTTTTTTTAAGATTTATTCATTTATTATGTATACAATGTTCTGCCTGTAAATATATCCGCAGGCCAGAAAGGGGGCACCAGATCTCATTACAGATGGTTATGAGCCACTATGTGGTTGCTGAGAATTGAACTCAGGACCTTTGGAACAGTAGTCAGTGCTCTTAACCTCTGAGCTATCTCTCCAGCCTCACTTGAGATTTTTTTTTTTTTAAGATTTATTTATTATTCTGTACAGTGTTCTGTGAGCATGTACACCTGCCCACCAGAAGAGGGCACCAGATCTCATTATAGATGGTCGTGAGCCACCAATGTGGTTGCTGGGAATTGAACTCAGGACCTCTGGAAGAGCAGCCAGTGCTCTTAACCTCTGAGCCATCTCTCCAGCCTCCCCACTTGAGATTTTTGTTTGTTTGTTTGTTTGTTTTTGTTTTTCGAGACAGGGTTTCTCTGTGTAGCCTTGTCTGTCCTGGACTCACTTTGTAGACCAGGCTGACCTCGAACTCACAGTGATCCGCCTGCCTCTGCCTCCCGAGTGCTGGGATTAAAGGCGTGCGCCACCACGCCCGGCTCCCCACTTGAGATTTTTAAAACATTTTAAAAGCTTTCTCCAGCTGAGCAGTGGTGGAACATACCTTTAAGCCCAGCACTCAGGAGGCAGAGATGAGCATGAGCAGATCACTGTGAGTTCAAGACCAGCCTGGCCTATGTAATGAGTTTCAGGACAGCCAGGGCTATGTAGAGAGATCCTGTCTCAAAAACCAAACAACAAAAGCTTTATCCATAATCCCAGCATGAGAGAGGATGAGATAGGATGATTTTAAGTTCAAAGCCAACCTTTACTATGTGGTAAGACCCTGTTTTCAAACCAAGAACAGGGGCTCAGTGGTGAGTGCTTTCTGCTCTTGCAGAGAACCTGAGTTCAGTTCCCAGCACCCACATGGCAGCTCATAAGGGACACTGGATTGCAGGGAACCTAACACCCTCTTCTGGCTTCTAGTTTCTGTGTGTACTACAGACAGGTGGTACATACGTACGTACATACATACATACATACATAACATACATACATACACTCATAAAAGTAAATCTTTAAAAATGAAAACAAGCCAAGCACAGTGGCATACTCCTGTGAGTACGGTACTCAGGAGGCAGAGGCAGAAGCGGGTGGACTTCTGTGAGTTCCAGGGCACCCAAGGCCACTTAGTAAGAGCCCCGCCCTCCCATCTTTTTTGTTGTTTGTTTTCAAGACAGGGTTTCTCTGTGTAGGCCTGGCTGTCCTGGAACTCGCTCTATACACCAATCTGGCCCTGACTCAGAGATCCACCTGTCTCTGCCTCAGTGCTCAGATTAAATGTGTGCACCACTACCACCCTGCTAAAATCCCCATCTTAAAAAAGCTTACCTAGCTGGCAGGGAGGTCCCTTACTGTACCATCGCTACACTCCTGCCTGAGGAGCCACAGAACACACTTTGTGACCCTGTGGTAACTGGAGATAGAGATTCTGCTCATGAGTAGCCACACAACTTCCCAGGCCGCTGCCAAAAGAAAATGTGAGGCCCTTTGTTCAAAATTAGGAATTTCAGCCAGGTGTGGTGGCACAAGCCTTTAATTTCAGCACTTGGGAGGCAAAGGCAGGAGGATCACTGTGAGGTTCGAGGCCAGCCTGGTCTACAAAAGTGAGTTCAAGATAGCCCAGACTGTTACACAGAGAAACCCTGTTTCGAAAAACCAACAATCCAACCAACCAACCAAACAAGCCAAAACAAAAAACAAAAAACAAAAACAAAAAACCCAACAAAACAAGATTAATAATTTCATGGCAACAGCAGAGAGTCAAGCACCTGTGGGGCTGTATTGAACAATTGGGTGTGGTGGTACACGCCTGTAATCCCAGAAGTCAGGGAGGCAGAAACAAGCAGATCTCTGTGAGTTCAAGCCAGCCAGGTCTACAAAGCAAGAAGCAAGTCCAGGACAGCCAAAGCTATACAGAGAAACCCTGTTTTGGAAAAACAACAACAAAGCAGCCCTGCCGTGCCTCTCCCCCCATGGCAGTTCCATGGGGTTCCCACTGCCTCAGCCTCCTTCTCTGAAGACACTAGTTTGTTCCTGTCTCTAGAGACCTTTGCCCAGGGTATACATTTTGTTTGATGCTTTTCCCTTGCTGTCCACAACGCTGATCACTTGTCACGCACACCTTGGTTTGCCCAGCAGCTCTTGACCACACTCCCTGAGGCAGCTACCTGGTGGTCCTCTAACATAAACTTCTTTAAAGTTTTTGAAAAAGAAAACATTGATTAAAGCAAGATTTTAATACTTTGCATAGCAGTTCCATGATCAATGCTCTCATTTGCTCATGGTGTTCTGCCATGAAGGTATAGGAGCCACAATTCCTGAATGTCTCCAAGTGCCTGGCACAACAGAGGCAGGACACACGCTGTGAGAGTGGCCAATCCAGTCCACCAAATGCCTAGGGTCCAACAAAGAAATGTCTGACTTGTTTATTGTTTAACCATTCTGTTTGATGGCTCATTATTAGGACATATTCAGTCCTTGGCAGGGTACCAGTGTGTGCAGTGTGTGTATGTGTGTGCGTAGAGTGTGTGTGTGTGTGTGTGTGTGCGCGGTGGTGGGGGTCTTTTTGAGATACTGTCTCACTGTGTAGCCCTGGGACTAAGTATATAAACCAGGTTGGCCTTGAACTTGCAGCAATCCTCCTGCCTCTCTGCTTCACCAGTGTTGAGATTACAGGGGTGCATCATGATCCTTGCCTCACATTAAAACGTGTGACCTCGATGAATGTCACACCCACCTACCTCTCTGAGGTAAGTAACAGGTGGGGCCTGAGGAAACAGTGCAGAGGTCCATGCCTGAAAGGCCCTGGGTAGCAGGACAAGTGAGCCAGTGCCAGCTCTGGCCTGAACTTCCCAGCACACTAGCAGCCCCATGCTCTCACCTTCATCACTGTGTTGTAGATGGAGATGAAATTGGAGAAAAGGTCCAGGTACCTGGTGGTGAAGACCAGAGCGAAAAGGATCTGGCTCTTCCCAGAGATGCCTGTGCAGAGCGAACAAGAGACCATGAGAACACAGCATTCAGGGTAGCCAACCAGGAGTGGCTGTCCCTGCCCCACCCTAAGTCACCGGAGTCCCTGTGCCTCTGGTTGAGCTACACTGTCTCCAAATAAAGAGTCGGACACTATACCCAGTCGCCCTGCGTGCGCCACCTTGGTGCCTCTCTGTGGCGGATGGGGGGTAGTGTGAGTCGCCAGGCTGGAGGTGTTGAGGCTGTTCTGTGTGCCACCCCCAGAGCTCCAGTGGCAACCCTAGAGCTCCATCCTGGGAAGACAAGGCATTGACTCCAGTTGCTGATTCACCAGGGAGACAAGCAGAGGAAGGCTCGGGCCAGCAGCACTCTGTTTACCAAGATGCACAAAATGTAAAAGCCCCTTTCCTACTTATAAAGGTTATGCCTAGTTTTACTCTATAATACAAAAACCAGGACTGCAACTCAATGGCAGGGCACTTGCCAGGCATGTCTGAGGCTCTGGGTTCAGTCCCAACATTGCAATAAGTAAATAATAAACACCAAATGGCATATGTGAGCACAGAGAAGTCTGAGAACACAGACCTCTGGCCACAGCTCACTGTGTGCCTGAGAAGCCTTTGCATGACGCAGGTACGTGGATTTGTCATGAGTGGTATCTTATTCGTCATGCTGTTTCTCTCTTCTCTCTTTCTTTCAAGACAAGGTCTTGTTGTAGCCCTGACTAGCCTGGAACTTACAATATAGAATAGGCTGGCTTGCCAGGCGTGGTGGCGCACACCTTTAATCCCAGCACTCAGGAGGCAGAGACAGGTGAATCTCTCTAATTCTGGGCTACAATGTGAGTTTCCGGACAGCCAGGGTTGTTACACTGAGAGACAGTGTCTCAAAAAGCCAAAACCAAAGTCAAAACCAAAACGAAACTACAAAAAGAATATTCTGGCTTTGGGTTGGGCATGGTGGCACATACCTTTGATCCCAGCACTCAGGACACAGTGGCAGGCCTTTTGAGTTCAAGGCTAGCCAGGGCTACACAGTAAAACCATGTTTCAAAATAATTAATTAATTAATTAGAAAAGGGTGGCCTCAAGCTTTTAGAAATCCTCCCTGCCTCTGCCTCTTCAGTGCTGAGATTACAGGCATGTACCACCACCAGGCCCAGCTCCAAGGCCTGTCTGACTTTTTTTTTTAGATTATTTATTTATTTATTTATTTATTTATTTATTTATTATGTATGTATACAGTATTCTGACTGCATGTATGTCTACAGGCCAGAAGAGGGAATCTCATTACAGATGGTTGTGAGGCACCATGTGGCTGCTGGGAATCAAACCCAGGACCTCTGGAAGTGCAGCCCGTGCTCTTAACTGCTGAGCCATCTCTCCAGTCTCTGACTGTCTTTTTAAAAAGGATCTATTTACTTTGAGCTGGAGAGATGGCTCAGTAGTTAAGAGCACTTACTGCTCTTGCAGAGGACCATGGTTCAGTTCCCAGCACCCACATCATGGCTCACAACTGCCTGTAACTCCAATTTCAGGAGACCTGGTGCCCTCTTCTGACTACCACTGTCAATGCACACACATACACATAAAAGGAATAAACAATAAAATACTCTTTATTTTAGCCAGGTGTGGTGGTACACTCCTTTAATCCCAGCACTCAAGAGGCCAGTCACATGGATCTCTATGAGTTCTAGGTGGGCCTTGACTATACAGTGCTAACCTGCCTCAAAATACAAACAAAAATAGTGTGTGTGTATGTTGTGTGTATAGTGCCTGCTGGCATATATGTGTAACACACGTGTACCTGGTGCCCAAGGAAGTATCTGGAAGTAGAGCTACAGAGTTATAAGCCATGATGTATATGCTGGGAATTGAACCTGGATCCTCTGCAAGATCAACCAGTGCCCTTAGCCACTGAGCCATCTCTCCAGCCATGGGCCATGGTGTATCTTGGGCTCTTTCACCTAGTCTTTATTTATGTGAGCTAGAGTCTTGTCATATAGCCCAGGATGGCCTTGGACTTCCAATTCTCCTACCCAAGCCTCCCAAAGATTATTTTTAATGTTTTTTTAAAAAATCTTTATAAAATTTATTTACATAGTATATGTTTGCGGTGTATGTAGGGTGTGTGTTTGTGTGCACATGCCACGTAAGGAGGTCAGAGGACAACTTTCCTGGGATGGCTCCTCTCCTTCACTCTTTAGTGAAGGAGCCAGAATTCAGAGAGTCCCCAGTACTTTCATCTAGCTTCTGTGAAGGCTCATGTCACACCTGGTGGCCATAATGATTCTCAGAAGAAGACAAGAGCAAAGGCTGGGCCTTGTGCAGTGGTGCAATGCATGATCCCACGCCTTGGGATGCAGAGCCAGACCAGCCTAGGCTAAGGACACTTGCCTCAGGAAAAGAGAGAAAGAGAGAGAGAGAGAGAGAGAGAGAGAGAGAGAGAAGGGTTGCTGTGTGGTGGCCTAGTGGTGTGCTGTGCCAAGACTCAGGGTCCCGCCTAAATAAACATCAAAACAAACAGTGGAGCCCCCATGCTGTCTGGGGCTCCCGCTGAACACTTCCCCTGCTTAAGCCTGAAACAGCAGGTCATCCCTTGAGCGCCTCTGGCCCCTGCTAGCGGTTAGCATGGTGGTTCCAAGGGCCTTTTTCTTTCTTCTGAACCACACCCACACCAGCCTCTGTCACCTCATCTCCCTGTCACAGTGCCCAGGTCTCTGAAGCCAAGGTCAGCTGACCTCATTCCTGGTCTCAAGAACAGGAACCACTGCCTGCCCATGCCTAGCCTCCCTCCCCTGACCACATCATGCAGCCCTGCCTCCCTGGCCATGGCTCCACCTGTCTCTGTCAACATCCAGCCACCTCTTGTCCTATATCTCTGCCAAGCCAACTGTCACGACCCCTACAATGGAGTCTGGGTGACAAATACTACTCAGGCCTGAGGCTATGACCCCCGAAAAGGGGAGAGACTCCTGGACTGGAGCTGATGTTTCTGCCAGGAGAAAAACTGCAGTTCTTTTCTCTCATTGTGCTGGAATCTATTCTTTCTTCTTAACCCTATTTCACTCCCAAATCAGGACTCCTCAGGTGTAACCACGGTCAGTCACTAGGAGACGACCCTAACTCGGGACTGCAGCCAGGGGCTGTTAAGGGCTGGAGCAGTTCTGCTTCACTTCCACTTATTAAAAGGAACATGACTAGAGATTATTAGTTAATAAGTTATATTGTGGCTTTAAAAACTTAGACTGCTTGGCTGCAAAATACACTCAGATGCAGGCTCAATCTTAAGTTTTGGCTCTGTTTGTCAACTGCCTTATCTCTGTTCACCAATGCTTTGAGAATCCCCGTTTCCAAGGAACTATCCCCGACTGAGCCGGTCTGTGGCAGCCAACCCTGTGGCTGATAGCTTCTAACACACGCACGCACCGACACACAGGACCCTCCAGATCTGAGCCCCTTCTCCCAGTTTTTGGCCTGTACGTCCATTCACCTACTACCCCATTTTTTTTTCATGACAATCCCAAAAGGCCCCAAAAGTCAGCCATAGCCTCCTCCCTCCATCCCCCAGCACTGCGGCCCCAAAACTCATAGATGCTCTTGGGCCCCTCTGCCTTTCTCACATCCCATCAGTCACCACTGGGCCACAGCGTCCTTCAGTATTCCTTGGTTCACTTTATTCCACTGCTCTCAGACAACCCAACTATCCAGCCTTGGTGCCTCCCAGACTCCCAACACCTTTCATTGCTGGCCAATAGGTCCCCATTTCTGTTCTCCACCCAGAAACCCAAGGGTTATTCTAAGATAAAATTCTGCTTAAAGCTTTTTTGGTTTGGGTTTTGGTTTTTTCAAGACAAGACATCTCTGAGTAACAGAACCCTGCCTGTCCTGGAACTAGCTCTGTAGTCCAGGCTGGCCTCCAACTCATGGAAATCCGACTGCCTCTGCCTCCTGAGTGCTAGGATCAAAGGCGCGCGCCACCACTGCCAGGCTCAGGGTAACATTTTTAATGACCAATGGTTCTAAAGTCTCCCCCATTATAAAGAACACTGGGCCCTCATAATTGCTACTGCAGGCAAGCCTGGACCCCCACACATGTGACAGGAGCCATGTGAGGAAGACCTAGGACCTCAGTAGGGTCCTGGCAAGAGAGCATGCTTTGGGAGCGAAGATGGCTGTGAAGGGACTCATGCAGGGAATGACACAGATCCAGAGGCAACCCAGACAGAGCCAGCTCCAGGTGGGGCCAGCTGTGTCACCCCTTCACCAAGTCCTTATGGAGAGACGTTGTTGGGGACAACAGGCCATATGGCCAATGTTCAGCCATCTTGTCAGAGTCTGCACCTTTAAGTCTCTGTTTTCCCAGGAACTAGCTGACCCTGTTGTGGGTCGGCAGTTAGACTAAAGACAGATAGAGATGGAGCAACCCTGTTGTGCTTTAGCAGTTAGACTAGACAAAGATGGAGCCAGACACCCTGTGTGGCAGGACATTATGACCCTGCCTGGAATTCCCTGTGTTTTGAGAAAACCATGCAGCTGGGTTGCTATAGTAATATGTTTTCCTGCCTTCTAACTTATAAATACTGCTGCCTGACTAATAAAGTTTGAGAGCTTGATCAATCAGACTTGCTCTCCTTCTTTGTATCTTGTGTTCTGTCCGTTCATAGAGGTGAATCTCCTCCCGAGCTTTAGTCAAACACCCGCAGGCAGGCCGGGGCAAGTGGCCCCCAACAATGGGCTCGAGGAACGGAGCACTCACCTGTATGTCGCCCTTCGAGGACCAACTGGTGACCCTGGATCGCCATGGACTTCGTGCCCATGAGACAGATCAAAACCCATCGCCATGACTCCCCCAGTCGTGAGACAGATTAAGGTAAGCAATGGCAATGCATATATGGGACAGTCACTCAGCAAACATGAATTATTTATCAAGGGACTTAAAACCTCCCTCAAGACACAAGGAACGCAGGTAAAGAAAAAGGACTTAGTAAAATTTTTTTCTCTTTGTTAGTGATATTTACCCTTGGTTCCCACAAAAGGGCACTGTGGACAAAAAACACTGGCAACAGGTGGGGGATTGCCTTCGTGATTATTATAGGTCTTTTGGGCCTGATAAAGATCCCTGTCACTGGCTTTTCCTATTGAAATCTGAATAATGATATCTTGTGTGTTAGATAGTCTCATGAGGATCCTAAAAATGTATTAGATTACAAAGTGAGTCTAGGACAGCCCAGGCTAACACAGAGAGACCCTGTCTGGAAAAAACAAAAAACAAAAAAACAAAAAAGTATTAGATGAAGGTGAAAATTTTCTTAAAGAAGAACTTAGAAAAAGTCTGGAAAAATAGAATAGTCTGCCTACCCAGTCCTCCCTTAAAGACCCCTATTAAGGCCAAAGTCTGTAACTCTCCTCTGCCTGAAGAGTTCCCTCCCAGACCGGACACTAGTCGAGGAATTAGGTAAGGCGGCCATCACTCTTGTTTGTCTTCCTTCTTTGTCTGTCTCTCTGTCTCTCCACGTTCTTTAGTTTCGCTTTGAAGCTCGAGCATTTGAGTTAGTCACAGTGTCAGGGTTGCTCTTTGCCTGTGCCAGGAGCTAGTGTACTTCCTGACTCCTGACGGCGAGGCTGGAAGATGTTCCTGACCTCCAGGATGGGGAGTCAACCCCCCCTCCAGTTGGGGAGTGCTCTCAGCCCACCTGATCCCCAGGTTCTGGTTCTTGGTTCTGGTTTTGGTGTAGTCCAGACTATTGTGGCTTTTTGGCGCCGTTTTCTGTTTTTGTTTATTTGTGTCTGTTTGTGTGGACTTTCTCGCTATGAGACAGAACTAATGAGCCCCCTTAACTGTTGTCTTAGACTACTGGACAGACAGACTAGGGCACATAACTTGTCCCTCATAGTGAAGAAAGACAAACTTGTCAATTTTTTGTCTTTGTCTGGTGTTTAAATGTTGTTTTATATATTATATTCTGTTGGAGAAAAAAAGAACAAAATTTCTTCTGCTGACCGTTAGTTCTAACTCATTTCAGTGATTCTAAAGAAAAAGAAACAACAAAAACTGATAAACTAGCTCTGTCCTTGGAGCCAGGCGGCCTGGATCAAACTGGCAGGAAGCCAGGGCTGCCTGAACTCCTAATGATGTGCTCTAAACTCCAGCCAACCTAAATCCCTCAGACATGGTAAGTGCAAGGTCACTACTCACAACAGAAAAAAATCAGGTGGCTAAAAGATGAGAGCTAATATGATGGGTCTTTCCAGGAACTGCGTGGTAAGCAAGGACCAGATAAAGCCACTGGTCAGGTCTTTTTCAGTCCTTCTCACTCCTTGGACTCCTTGGTGATGGGCTCTGAATAACTTTCACTATAGAGGCTATGCATTTTTAACAGGGGCTTGTGTGCAGAAGCATCCTGGGCAGGAGGCCAACTCGGATACTCCTAGTTTCTCTATTATCTTTCACAGGTTCTGCCTTTAGCATTTAACATTTAGGTGTGAGATCCTTTTAAATTAGGCTATAAAATTAAAGAAACATTTTGTCTGTTTTACTATGTTTGTTTCTTATTGGCTTTAAAGGTATAAATTTATCATGTTCTGTCTATCTTGGTTAAAATCTTTAAAATCTATAACAAATAGTTTTGCTTGTAATTTAAGGCCAGAGCCATTCTAACAGCAAATGAAATGAACCAACTTAAGAAACTGATCTCCAACAGTAATAGACTTATAAAAAAATAAAAATTTAAACAGTTTCCTTAATAAAGATGTTAAAACTACATCTTCAGCATATATCTGTGAACTTTTATCTAAGGATTAATGATTTGCTTATTGACTATGATGTTTAAATTTTAAGTTCAAACTCTTGCTTAAAATATATGAGAGCATGTGCGTTTGTAACACAGATATTATGTGATTCAATCCTAATTCAAAGCACTATAAAAATATGGTTTTAAGTTCTAAAAATCGTGGTTATACTCTATGACTTCATTCTTAAACAAATGTAACAGGACTCGTTTGTATTAATTACGTTACAGTCAATATATAAAGTATTAATAACTTTAAAATGTCTATAAATTATAAATTAAATATATTAGTAACACTGATAAATTTTCATTAAAAACTGTTGTACTCTATAATGATATGCCATATGGAAACCAGAAACGTTTCCAACCCCTATATTTATAGATCTTGATGCTGAAGTAAAGAAACTCTAATTTAATGGTTATCATTTATGTAACTTCTCAAGGTCTTATTGTACATCAAAATCATGGTGTGTAAAACAGGAGATGCAAATTAATCCAGGGGATAAAATTGCTCAGCTGTTAGTATTTCCCTACATTAAGGGCAAAGCCGTTCCAGTTTTTAAGAATGGGTACATTTGAGAATACAGGAAAATATATGTTCTGGCAAACAATGGTATATATTCACTTATAAGTAGATATTAGCCCAACATCGATGCTCTCTGAGAGACTCCACCCAGTGGAAGATTGGGACAAATACTGGAATTCATTGCCAAACTCTGAACAAAGAGCTATGAGTTATATAAAAGAGTGGCTCAGATAAAAAACATTAACAAGTATTTAAGATTATGGATAAAAGTTAACTTAATAAAAATCATGAGAAACAGATGACATGGGATTGGGGCAGGATCCCACACCTGCCCCACTATAAAAAAAATAATAAATAGCTTAATTAATTAATATCTGCTGTGCCTCAGGTTAACTAAGCCTATTAAAAAATAGTAATAACGGGTGTCTGTCTCTTGATTGATTGCTAGTGGGTTAAAAAATACAACAGTAATAATAATTGTAGACATAGTAATAAACATTCTTAAGCCATACTGGTACTTTAACTACAACCCGGTATGTAAAATTAAGAACAACTATCACAAACTGTTTAAAATAATTAAAGCTTATGGTTTTGTTAGGTACTAGCTCAGTTAATCACAGGTGTTTTCTAAAAATAATCAGCCAATATATAGCTAGAAACAAGCAATTCAGATATACTAAAATTAAACAGATGTGGTCCTCTAGCACTTATCTACAGACTACAGATTATAACGTTCTGTCTTATGTTTATAAAATATAAGTTAGAGCAGACAACTGAAGACAGACGAGGATTGAGCACAGATATGCTGGTCCTCAAGCTTATCAGAGATCTGCTGAATATGGCACTAATTACATTTAAACTAAGACAGAGATTCCCACATCCTAGCAGTGGCTTCCTATATTTAAAGGTCTGAAAAAATGTTTAATATTTGAGGGTCTAAGAAAGTGTTTAAATGTTGGTAAGTACAAGTTACAGATTTAAAATAAGATCAATGGTTATAATAAACTGGTAAAGTACTGGCTACTTATTAAAAAACGAGTCTGTCAAGTCTGTATATCAAGTCCTCTGGACCAAAAAAAAAAAATGTTTATGCTTTTACTGGGTTTCAAAGACGTAAGCCTACTCTAGCTGCCTTATGGACACAATTTTAACTTCTGTCCCCAGTCTGTATTTGTCTCAACAGATTTTTACCTGACTAACAGATTCCATCCAGAGATCACCTGTAAATTACAAGCTGCTAATATCTAGACCTGCTGTTCCTCCAACAAGGCAGACTCTATGCTGCCCTCAAAGAAGAATGTTGCTTTTATATGGACCGCTCTGGGGTGGTCAAAGACAGCATGGCCAAGGTTAGAGAAGGCTTAGAAAAGAGAAAAAGACGAGGACAGGAACAGAGTCGGTTCCATAACTTGTTCTCCACCTCCCCTTGGCTTACTACCTTGTTGCCCTATATTCTAGGCCCCCTGACAGGATTTCTCCTCCTTATCTCTTTTGGCCCCTGGGCTTTTAGATGCCTCATGACCTTTGTAAAACAACAGCTAGATGCTCGAGACTTGACTTGGCAGACCAAGGCCATGATGAGCTTCAACACTAATGTGCCTCCGTTCCCCCTCCCTTGGCACGGTGAGAATGGCATATACTCAGATATTGCCTGCCATAAGGCATGGGCACCTGCAAGGGGTATGGGACAAGGTACTGCAGGGGGAGGACCCGATCGTCCAACTCTGAGTCCCTTGAGAAGTAAACCTGATTGCATAGAGGTTGATGTCGAAGACTGTCTTGTTCACTGTATGTTGGGGATGCCCACAGACAGCAGATCAGGACCTCCCTGTCCTCAAAAAGACATCTTGGCAGGCCAGTCTGGCCCTAGGAGGATCAGGTCAATGCTTCCCCCCTCTGGTTAATGCCTGCTCCCTCCGGGGAACAATGCTCATCCATATTTAATGGAAAGGGAGGAGATGTTGGGGACAACAGGCCATATGGCCAATGTTCAGCCATCTTGTCAGAGTCTGCACCTTTAAGTCTCTGTTTTTCCCAGAGCTTTCCTTTTACCGGAAACTAGCTGACCCTATTGAGGGTCAGCAGTTAGACTAAAGACAGATAGAGATGGAGCAACCCTGTTGTGCTTTAGCAGTTAGACTAGACAAAGATGGAGCCAGACACCCTGTGTGGCAGGACATTATGACCCTGCCTGGAATTCCCTGTGTTTTGAGAAAAGCATGCAGCTGGGTTGCTATAGAAATATGCTTCCCTGCCTTCTGACTTATAAATACTGCTGCCTGACTAATAAAGTTTGAGAGCTTGATCAATCAGACTTGCCCTCCTTCTTCGTGTCTTGTGTTCTATCCGTTCATACAGGTGAATCTCCTCCCGAGCTTTAGTCGAACCCCCGCAGGCAGGCCGGGGCAAGACCTTGCCAGAGAGGCCTTGTTATCACTGTCTAGGCAGCAACTCCACAAGGGACACCTGGCTACAGTACTCACCTGGTCTTCCTCACCAGGTGGGCTCAGAGCTCCCCTCACAGGGGCTCCACATACACTCCTAAAAACATTGATTTCCACAACCCCCACCTGTACCTGGAACCCAGGAGAAGAGGAGACACGGATAGCCTAAGCCTGATGAGTCTCCAAGGGGCCCACCAGTCAGGGCAACCCCCTGTCCCTCCATCCCAGGCTACATAAAACAGCACACAGTGGCCAGTGTCTCTGGCACTTAGGGTTGGCACCAGCTGCCATTTTTCTTTCGCCCACAGCACTTACTAAGGTTAGGAAGCCACACACACACTTACTGATTTGTTCCTACTGTCTGTTTTTGCTGGTCTCTGAGTAGGCCAGCTCCCTGACGCAGGGCAGTGGGGTTCCAGGGACCAGTGCCCAGAAATAAGGGAGGAAGGGTAACCACTCCCCTCATCCTGCCCCTGACAGGTCTAGAGAACCTACAGCCCCCAGGTGCCCTAAGCCAGACACTGAAGGGCGGTGAGTGACAGTGACAATCTCTCAGGAGACTGCACAACCCGGTAACTTCTAGTCCAGTCCAAAGCCACCGAATGTGGCTCCCAGTCCCTCTCCTATCCACCTTCCAGGTGACATCTCTGCTACTCCCAGCCTCCTCACAAGAGACCTGCTGAGCCTCCTCCTCGGCTCCTATCTCTCCCTTATCCTGGATCCAGAGCGGAACTGGAAAGGCCTTCACCACTGGTCCACCCTACCTTCTGGACTCCTCGCCCTTTCCAGGACATGCCCTACGCCCTGTAGCTTCTATGTATTTGCAGTGGTGTTCTCAACGCTATGCCCCGTTCTCTGGGCACACACCCTTTCCATCCTCTCACGCTCTTGCGCAGACACAGCTGCTCCCTCCACAGAGCTCCTCTCTGCCTCCCCATCTCTGGTGGAGTCTAAGCTCACCCCCACAGCCCCCATGTGCACACCTAGCACAGGCAGGGAACACTAGGCACAAAGATGATGCATGGTGGGGGGGGGGGGGGAAACTGCAATCATCAATCCAACCCCAGCAGGGCAGCCAGACCTCTAGCCAAACAGCCCCTGACTCAGGGCCAGCCACCACATCCCTGGGCCAGGCTGGTAGGAAGGAAGGCTTTCCGGGGGGGGGGGGGGGGGAGTGAAAGGCAGCAGAGAATGGACGACAAGACCCTAAGACTGAGGAGGCTTCCAAATATTCTTCTCTCCTAGTGAGGGGGAGGGTGGGTCCTCCCACTCCTCGCCCAGCAGCAGCGACACTGCCAGCTTGAGGGTTAAGGATGGGGTGAGGGGGGTGAGGCAGGGCTCTCCATGGAGGCGGAAATCCCGCTCTTCCACATAAGCTCCCGGATCCCCTGATGTTGAGTAACTTCACTGAAGTTTCTGGGGAGCTTCCGAGGTTCCCTCTGAGCCCGAGTCTCCACCCTGGTCCCGTCCTGCCCCACCCGGGGGTCCCCGCTCACCCGCGCAGCTCTTAGACCTCCAGATCTTCACCAGGAGCAAGATCATGGCCAGGAGGTGGCTCAGGTCTCCAAGGATTCGGAACACGTTCATGGTCCCGCCCGCCGCTCCCGCGCCGCGCCGCGTGGAACTTCCAGGGAACTTTCTGGTGCGCGGGACGCTGCCACGTCCCTCGTCCCGGTCCCTGCGCCTCCCGGTGCCCCAGGCCGGTGCCGCGCCTCCTCGCTCGCTCCCGCGGCGCGCACCCTTGGCCGCGCGGTGACGTGGCGGGGCGGCCTGGCTCGGGCACGGAGCCAGGAAGCGGCGCTTCCCAGGGCCCGACGCAGACGGGCGGGGCAGTTCGCGTGGGGCGGCTGCTGGCCTGACCCCCTCTCTAGTCCTGTGTACGAACCCAGGGATCCCCCCTCATCCCCAGAAACCACAGTCTCGGCCTGGCAGTTGGCTAAAAGTTGAGTCCTGATTTCTAAAGCTCTGCTGGGGCCTGGGAGGAGAAAGCAAGCTCTTAGGAGCTGTCTACATCCCGGGTTAGAACTCCTGGGAAGTGGGGCTAAAACTAGCCCTGACCCTCACCTTTTCTTTTCTTTTCTTTTTCTTTCTTTTTTTTTACTTTAAACAGGGTCTCTCTGTGTTAGCCTTGGCTGTCCTGGACTCGCTCTGTAGACCAAGCTGGCTGGCCTCCGAACTCACAGCGATCTGCCTGCTTCTGTCTCCTGAGTGCTGGCATTAAAGGTGTGTGCCACCACACCCGGCCCCCTCTCACCTTTAATCTGGCTAGCTCTGCAATAACCTTGTTGATGGTTTCGGATGTGGAGACAAGCTAACCCTGTGTCCTGTCTCTGGGCCTCAGTAGTGACTTCCTTACAATGGAGGTGCTGAGAGCGTGAAAGGGGCATCCCCACCACCTTCATTTCTGTTCCCCCTTTCTTCGTGTGAGAAGATGCTGGAAAGAACTTCACTGACCAGGAAAACGGAAGACCCACTGAGGCCTCCACTGCTGTGGGTTCTTGAGTAGGGCAGCCACCCTCTCTGGGCACAGGTTCTCTATAGACAGCCAATGAACCAAAGGCCACACTGTCTTCCTGATCCCAGCATGCCTCCCACTACTGCAGCCCTTCAGCTTTCCATAAACAAATGGCGTCTCCCCCCTCCCATGGCTTGCAAGAGAGGCTTTGCTAGGATGAAGCTGTCACCACCATGTTCACCAAGGACACAGGAGGTTCAGTCCCCAGCACCACATAAAAACTGGGCATAGGTCCTGCCAAGGGGAAGCAAGAGGGAAATTTCCCTCAGCTCAAAGTGTGAGGAGTGTTCCTTCTCATTCCTAAGCAGCGGGTAGGTTCAAGGTCAAGTTGTGGGAAAGAGAATGAAGGTCGGGCATGATGGCGAACACCTTTAACCCCAGCACTCGGGAAGCAGGAGCAGGCAGATCTCTGTGAGTTCGAGGCCAGCCTGGTCTACAAAATGAGTCCAGGACAGCCAAGGCTACACAGAGAGACTCTGTCTTGAAAACAACAACAACAATAAACAAACAAACAAAAAGAAAAAAGAAAGAAGATACGCACACATATTTTCTTTTCTTTACTGGTTGTGGCACTTTCTTATATTTCACCATTGGGTTAAATACCCTGCAGAGTGTGGACTGGCTTCCCAGCACAGTCCCAGAAAGCAAGGAGAATCCATTCTGGGGGCTCCTGAGACTAACCAAGGGTTCCCTGTTTCCTGGCCCCAATCAGCCCAGGAGTGGGCCCCCAGCTGCCATTCTCTCCCTGCAGCTGGGCCCCAGGTGTCCCAGAAGCTCAATGCCTGGCAGGTCCAAGGCTGGTGGCATTTTACTGATCAGGCAGCCAAGGTTATGAAACCTTCCTTCCACATTTAGTGCCAAATATATTTATTGAAAACGAGCTGTGTGCCAGGCGCCTTGAGGGCTGAGAAATCAATGGAGCCTGCAGGATTTCTTTGGGTTCCCAGTGGGGATGGAGAAGCCTGCAAGACCCAGGGGATGGAGGAAGAACTCTTGTTTGAGGAAGTTGTAAGCAGCCCTGTAATTAAGGAAAGTGTCAAGGCAAGTGAGTTTTGAGTATTAGGAGTTTGCCTCAAGAATAAAACCTGGAGAGAGGGCTCGAGGAAGTAAAGAAACGCCCAAGGACAAGGAGCTAGGCTAAGGGCCACTGCCCCAGTGTGTCCTGTCTGCACTGCTCTTTAAAGGAGATCAGCAAAGGGAAGTTGAAACAGATGAACTTCAAGCTAGACAGATGAATTGGGAGTCTCGGATTCACTAGTCGAGAAGCTAAGTCCGTATCCTTTGTGTGGGGGTTTGGTTTGGTTTGTTTCTGACGGGCGGGGGTGGGGTGGGGTGGGAGGGGGGGATGGTGACAGGGCCAAAGTTAGCAAAGTGTCTGAAGTGCTTTGCAAGGAATAGGCAAAGATCACGTGTCAGTTGCTCGATTCCCCCTTTGCAGGAAACCGAGGCCCAAAGAGGGTTCAAAAGAGCGGACCGAGAAGAAACACGGAACCTGTGCAACCACGGAGGGCGATTCCCTTTCAGCAGCACCTTTCTGGCCCGTTAGATTTTTGCCCGCTCGAAGAACTTGGAATTGACAGGGGTGGAGAGTTGGTGGTGGGTGGTGACGCGGATGTGTGCTCATCACCGAGCTGTGCTTCTGAGGTGTGTAGTAGCTACGCTTGGAGAGTTACTTTAGGGGACAGGTGTCGTTTTCTCATACCCCAAATGCTGTGGTCGTCGCGCCTCCACCATCTTAGCGCCTGGAGTCGTGAGCCGGGCTTGGCCCGGGCGAGGTTCCCACGGCAACCGCAAGCCGCTCCCCGCGTCTCCTGAGTGACGAGGCGCGAGCCAAGACCCGGAGCCCGGATTTCTGGAGCCGAGCCACGGAGCGAAGCTGGAGAGAGATCGCGGCTGGCCAAGTGAGGAGGGCGACAGTTGCTGCCTTTCATCCTTGTCCTAGAGTCATCTGCGCTTCAGTGTGGCCACCTGCTGAGGCTGGAAACCCTCCTAGGGATTCCTTTCCTGCTTTCCAGGTGGGGAGACGGAGGGCTGGGTTGCACCCCAGTATCACTGGGTGAAGTGGGCAAAGCCAGGCCCTGCCCTCGGTGGCTGGCAACCCAACAGAGAACTGTGCTGAGAAGTAGAAGACAGGCCACAGGTACCTCCTCAAGGATCAGAGACTTAGCCCAATTAATAACCTGCTGTGTGGTCTTGAAGTCCCCGCTCCTCTCCAGGGCTAGGAGATGGAACACTACCATCAATGTCTCCAATTAGCTCTCACCAAGTGTGTGAAATAGTCACCAAGTTTAAAAGAAGCCGTCGAAGTGCAAAGTGCCTCGCACATGCCAAGGGCTATCTCCGTTTCTGTCCTGGTCCTGTCCGTCACTCCAGCCCCAAGGGCAGTCCCTGTGACCGCCAGCTGCACCCTGAAGCTTGGTCTCAGAACTTTCCATGCCTAGAGGTTTCAAGCCAGCAGGTGAGTCCGCCCTCTTCTCTTTTCTCCCCACGGACAGAGCCCAAGACTGATCTCCTGGGACCTAAGACTCTGTGTGCCCCAGGTGTAGAGTGGTTCACAGAGGTTTGCCCTTTCACCTACTCACCCACCTGCCTCCCCTCCTCTGTGGCTGAACAGACCAAGCTCCTCACTTATGGAGGTTGTGTGAACCCCAGGAACCTGCCCCTGGATAGAGCTGCTTTGGGACAGAACGCCTTTTGAGAGTCATATACTAGGCATGTGTGTGTGTGTGTGTGTGTGTGTGTGTGTGTGTATGTGTGTGTGATATATGGGTGTGTGTCTGGGTGGCTGGCAAGACAGGCCTTGGTGTGTGTGTGTGTGTGCACTTTGGATGGATGTGTGAGTCTGTGTATGTGAATGTGTGTATTTATGGCTGTGTGGAGTGTCATGTGGTGTGTTGCTCATTCCTGGCATATGTGTTTATTGGGCATCTACGTGTGTCTTTCTGGTGCGGATGCATATCTCGATAGGTTTGTGTGGGCTGTGCTCATGGTATGTGTGAGTGGATGTGTATTAGCGGCTGGATTCTTAGGTGCTGTGGTATAGGAGTGATACGGGATGTGCTGAGGGTCTTGGGAGTAGAGGCTTCCCCCTTCTTTCTCTGCTCACCTGGTGACCTTCTTCCCCAGCTAAGGGCTGTGCTGAGGCCAGTGGGCGGGCAAAGGCCAGCTTCTGCTCCCTCCAAAGACCTGTGGCTGCTCAGGTCTGTGGCCATAGTTGCCACCAGAGGCAAGGTTGGATGGGTGAGCCTGGGGCCAGGGCTCATGTGACACCCCTCGCTGCCTGGCCTCCTCCCCTCCCCACAGCAGAAGCAGCAGCAGGAAAGGTTGGCGGAGGGGGGCTATTTTGGGAGCATCTCCTTAGCAACAGCTGCCACTGCCGTCTGTGGCGGGTTTTCTATAGGTGCTAAAATATTCCACCCTGGTGACTGAGTGCTGGGTGGTGGGTGAGGATGGCGACCGAGGGTGGGAAAGACCCCTACAGCCTTTCATCCCAAGGGCTGCCGTACCAGATTGGATGCTGGTCCTCTGGACCCCCCCAAAAGCCCTTTCCCCACTCAGGACCTCTCTTCTCGGAGCTATCAGCACCGTGGAGCTTTGAAGCAGGCCAGCTGTGCCCTGATCTGATTTCTCATCTAAACAGCTGAGCGGCCTCAGTTTGCTTCATCTGTGGAATAGGCTGGCTGGACTCTCAGAAACTTTCTAAGCCAAGAAAACCTCTGAACTGAGGGATAACTGACATTTCTAGGTGCGCCCCTAACCCCAGCTCTCCCACCAGTCAGCTCCCCTTTCCCCTCACTCTCCCCAGCCTTATACACAGGCTCAGGAGACCACCGTGGGACTAGGGAGGCCTGAGCAGTCTCCCACAGTGGGTGAGCTAGTGAGCTCTCTGCCAACCTGGAGTGACCCTTCTGTAGAACCCAGGAAGGTCTCAAACTGACTTTCCGTCCTGGCTTCTGCATTTGTTTTATTTCAAGTGAGCTGAGGCAAACCGCTTTCTCTCTATACCTGAGTCTGTCTCTGTACCCAGGAAAGGAGGTGAGTCAATGCCTCGGCTTCACAAAATTGGGAGGTTCAATGGGGAGATAAAATAGGGGGCTGTGGTTCAAGGAATGGACAGTCGCATTTCAGCTCTAGTTGTCGCTGGCCACTGAAGCTATGCATTGGGCACCATCCTTTGCCTCAGTGTCCCCACAGGAACTGTAGCCCCTGAAGCATAGCATTCTCCTAGAGATTGAGGCAGTGCTTTCTGGGGGCCTGAGATGATGGTAGGCTCGTGGGATGAGTCTGTGGAGTCTCAGACTGCTTGCCCAATCCTGCCCACGCCATCGAGGCTGCCCTGTCAAGGCTTGCTTCTATATTGGATGAAGACAAGTCCACTGCCTTTCAGGGCTAGAGAAGACTGTCCCATTACGGAGGAGGCTTCAGAAGTTGGTCCAGAGAAGATATGCAACTAAACAAAGGGTCGCACAGGATCTAACGCCCAAGCCATTCTCCTCCCTTTCCCCAAGACCCTTTACACACACTTATGTACACACACACACACACACACACACACACACACACACGTACACACTGGCAGGCCTCCAACCTCCCATATCAAGCAGGGCATAAGCTTCTGGACCAAGACCCTTTACACACACTTATGCACACACACTTATGCACACACATACACACACGTTCGAACACATACACACACGTGTACACACTGGCAGACCTCCAACCTCCCATATCAAGTGGGCATAAGCTACTGGACCAAGACCCTTTACACACACTTATGCACACACACACAAACATACACACACACATGCTCAAACACACACACACACATGTACACACTTGCAGTCCTCCAACCTCCCATATCAAGCAGGGCATACGCTCCTGGACCATGACATGGCCTTACTGAAGCCTTCAGTCATTCTCAGAACAATTGCTCAAAGTGGGGCGGTGTCTTATTCTCCCCACATTACACAGGGAGAAACAAGAGCCAGAGCAAAGAGAATGCCTGCCCAGGGTCACTGGGGTGTTTATTTGCTGCTGGAAGAAGGACTCTCTTTCCTGGTGTCCCTGGACCTCTCTTGCCTTGGAACTGCCTTCCTATTGTTTCTTACCCAGCTCCAGCCCAGCCGCCTTCCAGGGACTCAGCACCCCAGAGTGCAGCCCAAGCCCAGCAAGGTGGCAGCATCCTTCCCTCAGACTTTTGCCTAGCGACCTGGTGAGGGACACATAGCCTTGGGGAGCAGCTGTGCAGGACCTCGGTATCCCTGATTCTGTGCACTTCCTGCTCTCTCTCTCTCTCAGGCACTTACCACCCCAGGGGAAGCCATGGGTAAGGGGTGGGGGGTGGGGGGGCTGAGGGGGTGGGGGGAGGGGGACAACTGGGACGGCAGATTATTTGCTGTCCCTCCACCATGCTGCTTTCAGTCCACACAGAGGTACAGTAGATCAAAAACGTCGGCTGCTAAGTGAACACTTCACACACACACACACACACACACACACACACACACACACACACACACGCCAGCAAACATCAGTCCAGGCTGTCTGCCTGAGGGCACAGCAGGGTAAGGAGGGAGAACGGTGAAGGTCTGCAATGCGAGGATGGAGTAGTGAGCAGCTGCTGCCAGTGTGAGTGTTAGTGCTCACAGTTCGTGGGCAGTTCATAGAGAATCTCACTCAAGGTCGTGTTGTTTCTAAGTGCTTCTGAAGCCAGGTTGGTCTGATTTTCAGACTCGTCAAAGAAGAAGCACACCTGTGTCTAGTCCAGGGCCTGGTAATAGATGGCCCCCAGCGCTGGCCAACTAAATGAATGAGTACTGAATTATTTGTGGTATAGAAGACCAAGGGCATCTGGGGGGGACGGGGGGCGGGGAACAGAGCGTGCAAGCAGAGAGAGGTGTGAAGGCATCTGGTACGTATTGGAATCCGTGGGCCTTGGGAGGACATGTGTGAATATACGGTGTGCGCGGGAGCCTGACAGTGTACCACACTGAGGAGTTGGCACAGATTGTTTGGGAAAGGGAGAGCCCACAGAAAAGAAAATGGTTTTGTGCTCTGTGCATCGTTAGTCTTGTCATGAAAGGTCTGCTTGGCACAGGAGGCCAAAGAGATTGGACTCCATCAATCAGTTCTCCCAAGCTGGAGAGACGGCGGCGCCGAAGTTAGGAGCTGCTCTTGCAGAGGACCCAAGTTCGGTTCCCAGCACCCGCGTATCAACACACAACTGCCTATAACTCAAGTTCCAGGGGATCACAGGCATCTGCGCGCGCGCGCGCGCGCCCGCGCGCGCACACACACACACACACACACACACACCTACACACACACATACACACCTGCACACACTCGCACACAGGCACAAACATATACACGTTGAAGAAGAAAACAGAGACTAGGGTTTGTTTGACTTGCACTCTACTGGGTGATCTTTTGCAAACTTATTGACGCCCCGTGTCTTCAATCTCTTCCTCTGTGAACCGGAGCCTTACTGACTAGGCGACTATTAGGGTCCCTCTAAAAGAGCGACCTCTGTCTCATAAAGTGGGGGTTCTTAGGGCCCTTAGCTGCTAGCGCTTGGGAGAGAATGCAGACTGCCCAGGAGAGGGTCAGGGCCAACGGGACTCCCCCCCCCCCCACACACACACACACAAGACGAGTTCCCACCTACCCACTCCTGGGCTCCTAGAACCCTCCCCACCTGCCCCTGGGGCCCTCGCAAACCAGGGAGCGGAATCTCGGAACGGGTTCCGGGAGGAGCGTTGCGGGGCGAGGAGGAAAACCCGGGCAGGATTTATGAGAGAACCGGACGGTATAGCCCCTCTCGCCCCTGCCCACCCCGTCGGAGTCGCCGGTCCAGGGCGAGAGTAGCTTGCCTGCGTGGGCCGGGTGCACTGGGAGGGCCGGGGCGGGGTCCGCCCGGGGCTAGCAACCGGGGCGCACAGCCTCCGCAGCGGGGCGCGGGTCACGTGTGAGGAGGGGCGAAAGTCTCCCAAGCCGGGCGCGTGCTGCGAGTTGAGAGTTCTCGGCGCGCCGCTGGCGGCGGGAGCTCGGGCACCCGGGCGAGCCGGGGACGCGGCGAGGACCGGGACCCAGACGGAGGGGGCGGCGGCGGGAGTGGGAGGGACGGCGACAGAGAAGGACACTGCCGGCCGAGGAGGCAGGCGAGGCTGCGCCGGGGCAGGGGGCCGGAGCGCGGCGACCAGGTGCCACAGCCCTGCGGGAGGAAAGGCGGGACCGGGACACAGCGGCGGGGACCTTGTGGCAGGCGCGAGGTGGCCACAGAGCCTGGAGACCCCAGAGCCGAACAGAGAGAGGGTCGCGGGACTGTGGGTAACAGCGGGCGGCGGGGCGCCCTGGGCCCCGGGACCCCACGACCCAAGCCCGGGCTACAAGATGCTGCCTCCCGGGCAACGCCCGGCTCTTGGCGCGGAGTAGCGCTGAAAGTTGCACAGGGAGCGGCGCGGGACGGCACGGAGACCCCAAGACCCACGTTGGCCGCCTGGGTCAGTGGCCACATCGCGGGCAGGCGGCTCCCGCGCCCCGCGCCCCGGACGCTGGACTGCGCCGGGGGATGTAGCGGCCACTAGCTACCCAGACCTTCCTCAGACCTTGCGCCCCGGGGTAAGCTCGGGCTCGCTCAACGCGAGCGCTGTCCTTCTGTCAGTTGGTCCCAGTGTCTGTCTAGCCGAGGGAGTGTCTGTCCTGCCCCTTTGGATGTCCTGCACCCATCTTCCTGACCCGGGTCCTGGAAGGATCCCTGTGCGGTCCTGTGACTTCCACGAGCTGGCGCTTTCTGTCCATTTGGCCACCAGAGCGTCGCCTGTGGGTTGTGGTTGGCAAAAGAAGGGAGATAGATGAAAGACTTTGACCTCCTGCCCTGGAGATGGCCCTTCCCTGCCCCCGCCCACCTCCATGCCAGGAGCTGCAAGGCAGGTGACTTGCAGCAAGGTGGGAAGGGGGTGTCTCTGCTTCCCACCTCCCACCTGCAGCCTCTGAATGGTTCTGAGTATGACAACCCCCCCTCCCCTTTCTGCTGTGTTGAGCACCTGCCTTGTGCCAGATAACTCCAGGGTATGTGAGAAGAGTGCAGTAAATGATGCATTCCGGGGGAGTTTATAGTGGTGGAAACTGAGGCTGTAGAGAGAGGAAGAAAATGCTTTTCTTCTGCAAAGAGTGATGTTGTGAGCTCCAAGCAGGGAGAACTTCCCCCACCACCTGCAGAATGCCTGCTAACCAGGGTCAGCCAGCCTATTGCCAACCCTCCACACACACAAACTATGCATGGAGACCCTGGCTTCAGGGCAGGGAGAGGTAGCCCAGTGAAACAGGCAGCAGTGCCCTCTCGGCACCACAAGCAGGGTGGCTGGGCTGCACTGACAGACAGGGCCTCAAGAGCAGGAGACCGCCAAGTAGTAGGTTAAAGTGTGGGGGGTGGGGTGGGGGGACGGGACAGGACGGGACGGGAGGGAGTGTCTTGCCCTGGACAGAGATGGGGCTGGACCCAGGGTTGCAATATCCACTCCACCCCCACTGCTATGCAGTCTTGCACCTTCCAGGACTGCTAGGAGCCTTTGCTTGGCTTCTGCTGAGGGGAGCAAATGGGGGAAATGGGACAGTTGAGGCAAGGAATTGCATGCAACATGGTAGAAAGCAGCAGCTGCCGGCCATGGGGCTGAAGCCTGGAGGGCTGAACCTAGAACATGCAGCTCTTCCCTCCTTTGGGAGAAGGGTCTCTCTTTCTGGAGTTTTCCATGCTGGGCATCAAGCCTTATATATCCCTTGATCCAGGCTTCAGGAATCAGCCCAGCTAGGTGAGAAACTAGCATACTGGGCAACTTGTGCTCCCTGACCCTCTGCCAACACATCTGTGGAATGCGGACACCAAACCTGCCCCACTGACCTCCAATGCAGGGCCCTGAGCTCTGTAAGCAGAAGACAGCCTGGTAGGCTGGTAAAGGCCTGGGAAGATGGGAGTTAAGGACTCAATTTACTCTGAGGGAAAATAAGTAGCTAGCAGTCGCAAGCATATGGCTGGAAATACAGACTGGCAATAGTGGAGGTGTCTGGGCATAAGAGGGGAAACCTGGGACTTAAGAGCTGTACCTAACGATCCTATGTATTACCTTTAAAGAAACATCTCCAAGGGGGGTGGGGGGACAAAGAAAGACATAGAGGTGACTAGCCAGACAGAAATGTCCGTGGGCTTGTGCTGGGGTGACCTTGGGCAGTTGGCTTGACTTCTCTGAGTCGCCATTTGTACGAGTGGAGACCGGGAGTGCAGCTCGGAGGACTTCGCTGGGATGTCAGTGCCCCGTACACGGTGTCGGTGCCCCGGGAAGAGCGCGCAGAGCCAAGGCATGCAGGTTCTCAAGAGACATTTGTGGATTGGAGGACAAAGTCACTCTAGGATGCTGTGGGAAGATTCAGGCTCAGGATGAGAAGGAGGGGGAGGAGGAACTGTGTGGGCTTACACAGGGCGGGCTGGTTCTTAATGTGGATCTGGGGGAGGCGGGGGCGAGTGCTAAGGGGGGTGTGAGGAGGAGGGGGCCCCTCTGCGGGGACCACTGAGTCACGAGGACATGTAAGCGACATGACAACCAGCAACATGGTAACCAGGAAACTAGCGGTGGGGATGGAGCTGGAGCAGTGTGTTGGGGGGGGGGGGCAGGGCGCGGACTGGCAGCACCCAGCCTTGGAGGGTCCGTGGTGGTTTAGGCTGGCCGGCCTGCAGGGGGTGCAGGCTGGCCAGACAGGCCAGGCAAGAATGGGAGTGTAAGAAGAGAAAGAGGAGGCACCTAGGGGGGGCCTGCTGGGCAGAGGGGGGGCTTCTGTGGTACCTCCCTAGGCTCCTCTTCTCCTCCACATCTCCACTTTTCATGCCTCTCCCCCTAGGAAGCCAAATTTGGCTCACGCAATCTGTCGTCTCTCTTCTGAGATTGGCACGGGGGAACGAGAAGCCGAGTGCATTACATCAGCGCCTGATCCCCCCCCCTGCACTGGGGGAGGGAGGGGAAAGGGACCAAGGACCGGGCCAGGCTGGAGGTGGAAGGGCGGCAGCCAGACTTCAACTTTCTTGCTTGTCTCCTGTTTGCTCTTCTTAGATGTAGGGGGCAGTTTGGGGAAGGCCAGGCTGAGCCTAGAGGTGGGATCAGGACTCCCATCTTGGGGAGGTCCCCACGGCTAGGGCACGAAGCCAGGCCCTGTTGTTTGTCCCTCTGGCTAGCTGAGGCCAGAGAGTTCTTAGGACTTCGTGTGCAATGGCCTGGCCGAGTGACCTTGGGCAGATCCCCCTGGGTAGAGTGCACGTTTGTTTGTATGGTGAGTGTTGGCCATTTGGAGTTTTGGGGGTTCCCCTGAGAGGAGGTGCCCTCTGCCACTTTGGCTCTCCAGGGCCCAGGACGGATCCTATGACCTTGAGCAGCAGCTTCCCTTCCTGTGCCTCCATCTCACCTGTGACATGGGGACGGTGGCCACCCGGGCCCTCCCCATGAGCTGTGGTACAGGAGAGACTGCCCGGCCCTGGCCTGAAAGCCACAGATAATACAGATAATGTAGGGGTCCTATGGCCCTCTACATGATGGCCAGAAGTAGGGGGCAGGCCACCTTGGCCACCGTGGGCCACAGGCGCTGTGGGAGGCTAGTGTTTTGCCTGTAGACACTCGGTGCTTGTGTCATTGGTCTGATGCTGTCATTACACAAAAGCGGAAACTGAGGTTGATGTGGGTCCTGGGGCCACAGTGATGGCCTCTGGGAGCAGAGGAAGCAGGTTTCCAGCTCCTACTTCTCAGGTGCTTCTTGGAGGCTGGCAGGCAAGAGATACCTTCTTCTCGCTGTGGCCAGGCAGAACAGGAGCCCTGAGGGCCTAGCCCCTCCTCTCCTTTTCCTTCTTCCCTGCCCAACTCCACCACCAGGGGACTTTGCTCTTCTTGGGTGTGGGGTGGGGTGGGGGGGATTCCTTTAGAGCTCACTTGAAGACTAATCTTAGGCAGTCCCTGTGAGGGACAAGCTGGATTTCGAGTTACGCTAAAAAAAAAAAAAAAAAAAAGTTCCGGTCCATGCAAGAATATTTGATTCTAGAATATTCCTCTCCCTGGCCAAGTTTTAAGTTTTAAGCAGGGGATGGTCTAGTTGCCCCCAACAACGTGACAGCCCCCCACTCAAGGATCCTCTTGGGAAGAACTCATTTTTATAGATGGGAAGACAGGCTTAGTGACAAGGACTGAGCTGGCCAAGTTACTCAGAGTCAGCCGGAGGGACGGCCTGTTATCCAGGAGAAAGACGGGGGTACCCAAGGTTTGGTGAGAAAGTGAGCATCCTGCTCCAAGGGTTGATCAGGTAGGGCTGGCCCTCCTGCCTGGTGACTTTGGTGACTGTGAATGACATCCCCACCTCAGGAGTCCTTGGGTCTATGATATTTCCCAAAGGTGTGCTAGGAGGCCGTGTGTACCACTCATCCGCTCCGCACCTGGAAGATACAGTGGCTGGCCAGGGCTTTCCACAGATTCTTACTTAATGCAGGAAGCAGCCCTCCATTGATGATGTACCTTCCCCACGTTACAGACAAAGAAGCTGAAGCCCAGAGGGGCTGTGCTACTTGCCTAAGGCCACACAGCAAGCAAGTATGGAGGGACTGGGTTTGAGTTTAGACTGATCTGATTCCATGGGGGCCGCCTCTGGGGCTTCCCCAGAAAGAGTGGAAAATATTCCTCCCCTGGGCTGGGGTTTGGCAAGAGATGGTCTTGTCGCCCCCACAGCCTGACGCCCCCTCAGGGATCCTCTGGGGGCTCCTGTCCTGGAGACAGACACAGTCATGAACCCTTGGGGAGAGGTCATTGTATAGACAGGAAGAGTGAGCTGGCCCAAGGTGACCAGAGCATCAGAGTTCTCTGGCCCGGGACTCTGTCCCCTGCACTCACAGTGGGTGAGGGGAAGGGATCTTCGATGGATGGTGGCTTGCCATGTGGATATAGGTTCGGAATCCTGAGATGCTGGCGGCTCCAGGCTGGGACTTCCAGAAGAGCCAGGTTCTGTCATTCCACGGAGCAGAGAAAGCAGGCATGGTGGGTGCCGATTGTAGGCTTGGCTCCCTGCCTTCAGGTCACCTGCAGATTTCAGCATCATGGCCCTGATGAGATTTGGAGCTGTGGCATGAGACACTTGTCTGGCACGAGACAGTCTAAGAGACTGATGGTAGTTCTCTGTGTGACCTTAGGTCCACCCACAATTGCCCTCTCTGAGCTTGGTCTGCCCAATGAGGTGACATAGTTATGGAAAGAAAAAAAAATCTCTTTGCCCCTCAAGTAACCACCACTGGGCTGTGTGTCTCTGAGTGCTCCTCCCTCCTCATGAGGACCCCAGGCCCTGGAAGGGGCAGGCAGGAACCCTGGGGGCTGGCATAACTGTTAACCCTCCTCAGACGGACTCAGCCCTTCTTGGGGTGTGTGTGTGTGTGGGGGGGGGTGATCTCCAGGCACAGCTCTTCTCCTCTTTTTCATCTTTATTTTTCTCCTGCTCCCTCTTCCCCAGCGGCGACGTGGGCTGATCGCTGCTCAAACTTTTAATTCACATGGTAATTGTAATAATAACACGGGCTGAGGCCCCTCTGCCTGTGACACTGCAGCTGGTGGAGCTCAGCTATGAATAGAGCCTGAGTCACACACAAGCGCGTGCGCGCTCCGACAGGCACGCGCGCGTGTGTGCGCGCGCACGCGCTCCGCTCACGGGTGGTGGGTGGGGTGAGGCATGGGAGGGCAGGGGGCTCACACTAGGGCTAGCTCTGGATCATGACCCCCTGCTTCCAAGGGCCTGTGCAAGGGCCAGTCCCCGTAGACTGACCTCTGGTTCATGGGCGAGCCTGTAAGACATAGGGCATGGTTACTTCTCAGTTCACAGAAGGGGAAACTGAGGCTCCATGAGAGAACATGGCTGCTGAGAATATGTGGGACTGGATAGGTGAGGGTTTTTTTTTTTTTTGGCCGGTTCTGAAGCCACGGTTCTGTTTCAGGACACACAGGCCAGGGACATAGGGGACTCTGGGGCTGGGCCATTACCACTACAGGACTCTCACCATAACCTTCTCACAGCCACCTCCCACCTGCGTGCAACAGGTGCACACAGAACCCTGCCTGGGTGATGGTACTATTGCTTGGTGACATAAAGATTGTATGTAGCAGAGAGTGACCTCAGCCCTCTGATCCTCCTGCCTCCACCTCCTGAGGGCCACCATGTCTGGCTTAGACAGCGCTGGGGGCTGTTTCATGCATGCTGGACAGGTGTCACTCTACCACCTGAGCTGCTGCTCCTCCCGCCCTCACAGGTTGTATGGAGGGAGCGATCAATCAGGAGGTGCTGGACTTTCTACGCAGTCTCAGTCAGGGCTCTGCATTGCCCCATGAGCACAGCATCCCTGTTTTCTTTCTTTCTTTTCTTCTCTTTTTTTCTTTTCTTTTTAGTTTTTCGAGACACGGTCTCTCTGTATTAGCCTTGGCTGTCCTGGACTTGCTTTGTAGACTAGGCTGGCCTCAAACTCACAGTGATCCGCCTGCCTCTGCCTCCCAAGTGCTGGGATTGAAGACGTGGGGCCACCACGCTCGGCACATCCCTGTTTTCATGTGAGAAAAGTGAAGCTTGGTAATAGAATTTGTCCCAGGCCCCACATATGTCCTTTGGACTTACATATATGTCATCCGCCAAAAACCCCAGACTCCCCCTTTATTTGGTCTCCTGCCTCCAACCTGGCGCTGCTCCCCCAGGACACACACTCTCTCTCTCTCTCTCTCTCTCTCTCTCTCTCTCTCTCTCTCTCTCTCTCTCTCTCTTTCTCTCCCGCCCTCCCTGCCCCCAGTTCCTCTTCTCTTCTCTGTGGTCAGTCCTTAGCCAACACATGGCCTCAGCAGGCAGAGTGACGTGAGGTGCCCCTGGGAGAGACACCATCAGACCCTTATAGGCTACCAAGAAAGGTGAACTTCTGCATTCTTCACCCCTGTTAGAGCCACGCTGTGAGAGGTGGTGTTGTCATGGTGATCTACCGCTGAGAGCATGGGTTGAAGATTCTTGGGGGCCGGGGTGGGGGGTGGAGGATGCTCCAGCTGGGCAGGGATGAACTGGGGTGTGCAGATGCAGCCAGAGAACCTCCTGGGATGGGGCTGAAAAGAAGTTTCACCTCAGCTTTAGCCCTGTCTCCTATACCTTTCCTCCTCTAGCAACTCACCTGGGACCGTTAGTCCAGGGACCACATGGGCTTTTCATGGCATTAGACAGTATTTGCCCAGTGAAGGTGGCAGAGTTGGAGCGGGTCCTGCTTCTGCTCCTAAAGGCCTCCAGGGCTCCCCACCCAGATACCTTCCCCTCCTTTCAGGTGCCTATATCTTTGGGGACCAAGGGAGGGGGAGAGGGGAATGGTTCCTTCCGGGTTCCTCTCCTGGGCGCGTCCGCAGATGCGAAATAAGAAAAGAAGCAGACCCTGTCATAGAGGTAGGAGGAAGGCTCAGCCACTCGCAAAGCCTTTGTGACCTTCGCCAGGTCACTGTCACTCTGGGGGGGGAGGGCGTCCTCTGAGGTCTGTGAAGCGAGGGCCACTAGTGGGGACATTGGGACAGTAAGGTGTGCCTAGCTTTTCCCTTGCAGCCTTCTCTGTCACTGGAGCAGGGATGAGAAGGGACAAGGAGGATGGGACAGGTGTCCCGTGGGGTCCTGCCATCTCAAGGAAGCAGCAGAGTGGGCACCAGGCTTCCTCCTCTGGCCTCTTCTCACTTCCCTGACTGATCCCTCCTCTCTGCCCTACCCATATTGAAAGGTCATTGATATGGGAACAGATAGGATGGGGGTCAGTGGGGCAGACAGACGCCATTACCTTCAGATACCTTGTCTCTAGTCACCTGGTGTCCCTCCGTCCTTGCTGAGCCCAGCTCTTGAACCCCAGCTCTCTCTTCCTGTCCTCAGACCTGCAGTAGTGGGCACCAGGGCTTGCAGCTGCAGATCAAGGCTACCACCTGACCTTGGAGAAGTCCTAGCTGGCACCAGGGCCATCCCCCCAACTCCCACCCCCACCCCCACCCACCGGCCCCAGACACCAGACAGTGACTGAGCAGGAGAGTAGAGGATACAGCTAGGGCAGAGAAGCCAGGGTCACATCTCAGGGCTGTCCTGGGTCCCCAAGTCCTTAGATGAACCCCTCAGCCAGCTGAGCCTCGTTCCTCGCAGTCAAGTGGGCTGCCCGTCCTGGGAGGTCTGTGAGCAAACGCCAAATGGCACCTGCTGAGGGAGAGCAAGAGAGTTCTGGCACAGGGCAATGGAAGGGACCCAGAACCCAAATGAACGTATTGTACAGACCGCAGTGGGGGGGAGGGGGTCACAAATGTTCCATTGCCTCAAGTATTCCTATGGCTCCAATGAGACCCGCGTCTTTCCCTCCCAGGGCCCACGGCAGACCCTGCAGGTGTTCCTGTTTGCTTGGTTAGGTCTCTAAGGATTGAAGTCCAGGCCTCAAGCATGCCAGCTGCTGCAGCATCCTTTGCCCCCCTGTCCCCTTCCACGTCTTTTTCACTAAGTCGCCTAGACTGCCTTGAACTCTGCAGGTCGTGCTGACCTTGAAATTTGTGCTCTTTCGGCCTCTGCCTCATCAGTAGCTGTGATGACAGGCCCAGACCACCGGACTTGGCTTTGAGGGAGACCCTAGTTCCAATTTCTGCCAGTTGTCAGCCCTCTCATCACTCTTCAGCGCAGGGCACATGAGGAAAAACCTAGGCGACGTGGCTCAAACTTTTAATCCTAACCCTTTTTGATGGGGTGAGGCAGAAGGCTTGGTTGCTGCAAGTTTAAGGCCAGCATGGGCTATGTGGTGAGTTTCTGGGCCAGCCTGGGCTACAGAGTGAGATTAATGACCAAGTCACGGACAGGGACTGGCCTGTAGAACACTAGGCATGTGTGAGGGGAAGTGGGTTGTTTTTTTTTTTTTTCAGGATGTCATTGGTGTATGTGTATGTGCACCAGGCACACATGTATATATTAATAATACATTATACATGGTATATTGTTTTTATTCTGGGTCTTGTTTGGAGCTGGAAAAGTCAGTGCCTTCTGTAGAGGTCCTGAAGACGGAACTGGTAGAAGAGTCTGTGGATAATGTGGCTCCCTTTTCTCCCTCAGCTCTTGGGGGCCCAAGTGTCAAGACCTCTAGGAAGCTGCTGCTCTGCCTTGAAATACCCTCCTCTCCGCACCCGTAGCCAGCTGTCCCCAGGGCCTCAGTCCTACCTAAGCCGTATTTGAAGCTCTGTCTTGCCCAGCTTCCTCTGCATTCTAGAACTCGGACATCTTTCCAGGGACCCTTTCTTAGGCCTCTGACTGTGTAGACTCCTTGGCTCTTGTCCTGGCACAGGACGCATCACCTCACAAGACCCGAGCTGAGCGGGCCTGCTCAGAGTTTACGTTCTTTCCTTTCTTTCTTTCTTTCTTTTTTTCCTTTTTGAAACATGGTCTCATTAGGTAGCCCTGGCTGTCCTGAACTCAGAGTCTGCCTGCCTCTGCCTCCTGAGTGCCGGGATTAAAGGCATGTGTCACCATGCCCAGCTCAGAACTCGCTGCTTGTCCCACAGCCCATAGTGAGTACTCAAGATGTCGCTACCCGCCATGCACGCTGCAGAGCATAGCTGCAGACAAGCCAGGTAGGAAGGCAGGGGCTGAGCCAGCTCAGGATGCTGTTAGGTGGTGAATGGGTACATGGAGCTGAGTCCGCACTCAGCTGACAGGTAGATGCTCTCTTGGCCACAGTCCCTTGCCTGTGGCTGAACAGTTTTGGGATGTGACCACAGCCCCTCGCCCTTTGAGGCCTCTGCTGTGCCCTCTCTTCTAGGCCCTGCCCTACCTCCCAAACCATCATTCTGCAAGCTTCTCCCTTTGAGCACAGGATCCCATGGCTGGGATGGATGCCTGTCACCCCTTGGCCCCAGGACATGCAGGACAGGGCTCTGTGGAGGTGGAGCAGAGGTCTGAGACTTGAGCCGTCCTGTCCCCTGTCCCTTCTGCTCACAGCTTCTGTGCCGTGTCCTATGGTGCAATGGCACAGAAGGTCCTCCTGGTTTGTGCTTGGGGCCACCTCTGCTCCCTCATTATAGCATCAAAAATAGCTTGTCACATTCTGTGACATCGCCCTGCTCAGGCCCTTCACGGGGAATTATGACAGGCTGCACAGGGTCTCATGTCCTTGTCCCTTGTCAGTTGTGTGTGAAGTGTTTACTGCATGCCCAGCTCCAGGACTCAATGTGATCAGTCAAGAGCCCTGCCTGGGTGGACCAATGACATAAGGTCCACAAGGGCTGTAAGGAAGAGGAGGGCACGGCAGGAAAGTACAAGGCATCATTGAACCTAAAGCCTCTAAGACAGAACTCCAGTGGGAGGGGCTAGGAGCTAAAGAGCCACAGAATTTCAGTGAGAACAGCAGAAACAGCCAGCGCAAAGGCCCCCAAGGCAGGGAGACTTGATGTGTTAGAAGGAACAGGGAGGTAGACCATATGGCTATGTGGCGAGGATTTGGGGAGGGAACTGAGGGGGCAAGGTCAGTGTGAGGGCAAAAGCTTATCTGGGCCCAGAGTTCACCTTGGGGGATGTGGGGGTAGGGGGCAAGCAGAGCTGGGAAGCGATAGGAATCCTTGGCTGGGGAGGCCCGGAGGAGGCTGTGGGTTGGGCTCAAATCTGTGGACATGGGATAGAGCATCCAGCATCCCGGCCTGTGGGCCCTGTTCCTCAGCTCCCCATAAGAGATAAAATCAGGACCACTCCAGCTTGGAATGAGGACCACTACATGGCCGGTGCATGTCCATAGTGGTTCACTGAAAGTATTCTCTCCCTGCCCTTAGGTTGTGGGGGTGAGCCACCCCGGGAGCCCTCACAGGCTGAGGAGGGGAAGGCGGGAGGCAATGGGCACCATCCAGCAGACACTCAGAGTGAGTCTGCTCTGAGGGAGATGTGGCTGCTGGTATTTTAAGGCTCGGGGACTGGATGAGATCACTGGGGGAGGGGAGGGGGGAGGAGCGGCTGTAGAGGAGCCAAGGAGGGAGGTCAGTGATGGAGGGGTGTTGGTGGTGGTGACTGGTGACGGAGCCTATGCTCCCAGGGGGTGTGGCTTATAGAAGTGGGGGCAGGAATGCAACCTGAGAGGGCTCTCAGGCCTGGAGGAGTCGGGAGCAAGGTGGGGACTGACTGCAGGCTCCTTTGCCGGTAGAGGGGAGACTGGAGGGAGGTATATGCTACGCCCTTCAAGAAGGGTTTTTTTTTGGTGGGCAAAGGGGCTTTTGTGGGCTTGCTGTGCAGGCGTGAGGACCTGAGTTCAGATCTCCAGACCTGATGTAAAAACGAGAGCTTTGGCAGTGTGCTCGTTACCCCTGCACAGACACGGGCAGATCCTGGGTGCTGCGGGCCAGCCAGGCCAGTCAAAATAGTGAGCTCCGGGTTCAGTGAGACTCCGTGTCCAAAAAATAAGGCGGAGAGGTGTAGAAGAAGAAAACTGATGTGAACTTCTGGCCCCTCTGAGACACATGCGCTCACAGGAGGCACAAGAGCAAGTGCGTACTCATACATGTGTGTGTGCGCGCGCGCGCGCGCACACACACACACACACACACACACACACACACACACACACACACACACACACCCATAGAATGGCTGCACCTTGCCGTGCACACTGTCTGCCCTCTGCACTTTACAGTTTATATCCCCTCGCCCTCCACTGTTCATCTTTGCACCATGCCTGCATAGCAGGTATGATCCTTCCTCATTTTGTAGATGTGACTCAGAAGTTAAGATCTGTCTCCCAAGGCCCCACAGCCCCTAGGGGACGTGTTCTTAGGCTGTCTGGGATCATACTATTTGTTGAGGACCTCATGAATGCTGTGGCCCGTCTCTGACAAACACACATACATCATGCTAATTTAAAAAAAAAACTCATGGGTATTTTCCATAGGTGGTACACTCATATGGTTCTAAAATTAAAAGGCAAATGAAGAAGCAGGGAAGTATTCTGCCACCCTCCTCTATCCCTAGCCACCTGCTCCCCCTCCCTCGGAGCAGTCGGTGTCACCAGTTTCCTGGGTCTCCATCCAGACAAGCTGGGAGAGAGAAGAAGCGAAGAATATGCGTAGCTATAAACTCCTCTTTTTCACACGAGGTAGCGACTCTACTCACCGCTCATCACTGTTGCCTTTTTTTTTTTTTTCACTTAAAAATACATCTCGCAGGCCCACAAGGCTCCCGAAAGAGCGGCCTCCTTGGCTTCTGTGGCTGCGTGGTGCAGTGGATGGGCAGCTGGGCCGCTTCCAAGCTGCGCCTCAACTAGAAGGCTGCCTGCCTAGCTCCCCGCGTGCATGCGTGCGACTGTGTGATGGTCTCCGGCTGGGAGATGGCTCAAGCATCAGTATCATGGTACCCAGGGTAGGGGAGGAGGCAGGATGAGGCACCGCCCTGGCTCTGAATACCCTAACCCTCCTCTTATACTGTTTCTGGCTTCTTTTCGTTTCCCTTTTTCTCTTCCTTCCTCCCTCCTTCCCTCTTCCTCTTTCTTTCTTTCATCTTTCTTTCTTTCTTTGGCAGGGTTTCACTGCACCATGTAGCCCTGGCTAGCCTGGAATGCTCTATGTAGACCAGGCTGGCTTTGAACTCCTAGAGATCCGCCTGCCTCTGCCTCCCAAGTTGCTGGCATTAAAAAGCCTATGCCATCACTCCCAGCTTTTATTTTTACCTTTTTGAGACAGGGTTTCATGTAGCCCAGGCTAGCCTGGAATTCATTATAGAGCCAAAGATGACTCTGAACTCTTAATCTTCCTGCCTTTACCTCCCACATGCTGAGATTACAGTGTGCTGTGCTAGAGCCTCTTCTGCATGTGGTGCCTGCTGGGGGCAGCTTGTGCACTGAGGGGATAGCCAGTATCCACTCCTCAAAGTTCCAGGAGTCCCCACACACACACCCATGTTTGCTGAGACCCAGGGGCAAGGCAGTGAGTGAGTGCTCAAGTCCACCCAGGTGGATGGCAGGGACAAGGCAGATGTGGGCTCTTCCGGGCCATCTATGATCCTGTTTTCTGTCTCCAGCTTCACTCTTCCTGACCCAGGAGGCATTTTGAGCCTTGGATAAAAGGGGTCAGTGGGCTGAGTGGGTCAGGGGGGTCACCTTGCCTGAGCTCCCCCCAGTGGGTCTGAGACCCTCGCTTTCCTCTGTGCGTTCACACCTAGCTACCTGCTCTGCATGGTGATCCAGGAGATCTAGAGCCTCACAGTTAATCCCTATTGGACAGCTCCCGTCTGCTGGGGGCCCAAGGTCACCTACTCTGTCACCCAGTTAGCCACCGCCAAACCCTGTGGGCCTTGTCTGGAGTGTTCCCAGCCCCCCCCCCCCCTTTTTCTCTCTAGCTCCAAGCCACTGTTGTCACCTCTTGCTTCCCTACTCACCCTACCATACCTGGAGCCTCAGACCTCAAAGGTGGGAACGACCAGGGACCTCTTAGGGATGTTTGCGTCCAAGCTGTACTGTGTAACTTGCTGTGTAGCCCAGGTTGGCCTCAGACTCCAGGCTAGTTGCAACCCTCTCTGTCTTGGCTTTCCTGCTTCTAAAACAGGAATGATGACGGTGCCTTTCCCGAGGTCGCCACGGGGCTGAGAGGAATCGATCGGCACAAAGCACTCAGAATGGCTCCTGCCTGGAGTGAAGGCCTGCTAAATGTTCTGTGTGGACCCTGCCACATGATAGTGCTGCTCCAGGGGGAGGGGCGGTGTGCTGAGGGGCTCCAGGGTCTGGAGGAAAGCAGCATGCCTGGCACTGTGTGGCCTACAGTTTGGTGACATCCAGCCACCCTGCAGGTAGGAATGGGTTGTTATGCTCCTTCTGCTAGTGGAGATGCTGAGGCCGAGCTGCGAGAAAACCTTCCAGAGCCCACCTGGCCGAGTCCACTCTGTGTGAGTTGATTCCAGGGCCACTTGCTCTCAGGGCATTGGATACTCTCTGGGTGAGATGTAGGTGGCTATGGTTGGGTCTTGAGGTTCCTCCTTGGATCTCAGAGCAAGAGTGTTCCTTCTCTGAGTGATACACAGTCATACATGCCGCTTACCCTGTGCAGGCATGTGTTGTGTGCCATCCTGTTTATTCTTTTGGTTTGGTTTGGTTTGGGCTTTTTTTTTTTTTTTTGGTTTTTTGAGACAAGGTCTCTTTCTGTTAGCCTTGGCTGTCCTGGACTCGCTTTGTAGACCAGGCTGGCCTTGAACTCACAGCGATCCACCTGCCTCTGCCTCCCGAGTGCTGAGATTAAAGGCGTGCGCCACCATGGCCCAGCACACTCTGTTTATTCTTACAGTCTTACCTGGTGAGATCCATATTAGTGTTCCGTACAGATGAGGCATGCAGAGTCCAGAGAGGTCAAGTATCTGACCTGAAGTCACACAGAACGTGACCGGGAAGGACCAGAGAGAGATCAGTCAACTGCGAGCTGGCCTCGCAAGTGTGAGGGCTTGGGTTTGAGCCCCTGAACTTGCATAAAGCGCTGGGTGTCGTGGCAGGTGCTTGTAGTCTCAGTGCTGGCACAGTAGAATCAGGAAGATTCTTGGGGCTCACTGGCCAGTCAGCCCAGACTATGTGTGGATCCCCCAGGCCAGTAGGAGACCGTGGACAAAGAAGATGGCCAGTGTTTCTATGGACGACATCACAGTTGTCCTTGGGGTGTCATCATTGGGAGGGAAAGATGGAGATAAAGGGATCTGACTACCCAGGGTCAGAGGAACAGGACAGGGGCCTGCAGAGGGTGACACCCTGCCCCCAAGCCCCCTTGTTTCTTTTGAGACTGTCCCACTGTGTAGCCCTGGCTGGCTTGGAACTCACTGGCCTTCAGCTCATAGCGATCTGCTTGCTTCTGTCTCCAGAGTGCTGGGACTAAAGGTGTGTTCTCCCATGCCGCCTTTGAAGAATGAACTGGAAAGGCCTGCCCACTTATTCCAGCAAGTCCAAGCCAGGGACGCCTCAAAGCCGGAGCATAGGGCACTCTCAAGGGTTAGGATATGAGCTGCCGGTGTGGATTCCCCACTTCCCCAAGGGAAACTGCCCACCTTCTAGAGGCAGGACCCGACTCCCACTGACTGCCTGAAAAGCTCAGGGAACTACAAAGAGTCCCTTCCCTCCGTTGTCTTAGACAGCTTGCACATATCCCCTCTCGCCAGGGAGTCGTGAAAGGTCCCTACTTTGCAGGCAGCAGTAGGTGGGTCTGCCCAGAGCACCTGTGTGGTAGAATCAAGCCAGAAGTCCCCTCGCAGCTCTTGTTCTGTGTCCCTGAGTCACTGTATCTTAGTCACCGCCAACCTGTCACCTTTGGAGGTTTACCTGAGGCAGCCTGCAGGCTGGCCCCTCCACCATCAGGTTTGTCCCCAGTGGTTCTCAAAAATCATCCTAAGGATGGCCTGCTGAGGTCAGAGGACCATTGCCTCTGTGTGCAGGTAGGGAAATGAAGTCCCAAAGCAGAAGTCTTAGAGCCAAGTCTTGACATCTCAAGCACATGAATGCAACCAGCAGGTCATTTTCCTTAGTTGATCTGATGATGCTAAATGGATGCGAGACTGCAAGGGGAAGGAGCACGGAGAAAGTAGGGCCGACCTGAAGGGCAATTAGGGCAGTGAGGGGTGGGGGAGTTAGGGAGGGGGCTTGTTCCCAGAGGAACTAGGCTAAGCAGAATGTCACAGCAGATAAAAGGGTACAGGGCCCAGGGCCCCGGAAGGGCATGGGCAAGGGTGATCTGGGGACCAAGAAGAGAGAGAGTCCTACCTTGCTGCTTCTGCTGTGCAACCCCCAGGCTTCTCTCTCCGGCTCTGCAGCCCAGATGGGAAACAGCAGCCGGAAACCCTTTGTGTTTCAGTAGCTGCTTAATAAATACATGTTAGCTGAACAAAGACACAGCGATACCTCGGTGAGATAGGCCACGCCATGGCTGCTGTGGAGCCTGTACTTCCGGAGCATTCCTTCACTCAAACACTTCAGAGACAGGGCCCTGAGACTGAGGTGTGAGTCCTCCAGTGAGCCATGTTGCCTCACCACCAGCAGGGACCTAGAAGATTCATAATAGGATAAATAGCCTTGACAGGCTGGCTGTCCGCAGCATGCCTTCTGCTGCACTCTGCCCATCTGCTCTCGGGGCTGGCGAGGCCAAAGGGAGATTCCCAGGGAGGTAGTGCATAGCATCTGCTCACTCTTTCTGTCATGGGTAGCCAGGATGTGTGTGGCGGTGAGCGGCTAGGAATGGCGGTCCTCACAGCCTGTGAGGTTCCTAAAAGAACCTTTGCCACTACACATACAGCAAGATGCAATCTGAGTAAGGCCAGTGTCTCCATGCACGCTGCCCAGTTTGCTGGGATGCTCTCGGAGGCTGGGCCACATGGCCTTCCCCTGCTTCTACTGTCTTCCTTCAAGTTCCATAGCCTTAAAAAGTCCCCAAAAGAAGGCAAGTGGCCCCAGGCTTGGGGGGATAATGCAAGGCTGGGAAAGGGGAGGACTTGCCTGGCGTCCCTCCACAAGGCAGTTCAGAGGGGTCCAGCCTTTTTATTTTCATTTATTTTTTTCCCCCACACAGCCGGCATCCTTTTAGTGAATCCTTGATGGACAGGTTGGAGATGGGTCCCCTGCCTTCCAGACGGTATGGGCTGAGATCATACAGCTCCCTGGACAAGCAGGGCTCTACTTAAAGGAGGACGATGCTGATCAGTGCTTTGTGTCCCATCCTGTCATCCATACCCCTTCCCCTTTGAGCTTTCCCTCTGGCGTCTGTATCTTTTCCCAGAAGCCTCCTGTGATCAGAGAAAGATCTCTGGCCATGCCCATACAGTTATCAAGTGGACGCAATGCCCAGTTGGCACTTTTCACGCCTGTGGCGGCAACGGCAGCTGCTTGTCAGAACAGGAGGGTCTTCAGGAGGCTAGACTGTACACAGCCACTCCTCTCTGTAGCTGAGAGGCCAACCCAGCTGAGCACTGGGATGAGCAAGAGCCTTAAGAGCTCAACATGAGGCAGGCACGGGAGCTGCTCCAAGAGCCTGCTGGGGTCCTGAGGAGAGGCACGGAGGCCCGCAGAACTATGGGGTGAGTGATGGGAGGTTCCGGAGAGTGCCTGTTGAGCAGGGAGGTGAGTACCTGATACGGCCAACTCCGAGTGTCGAGGCTGCTGGCAGAGGCTCCCTCACCTTCACCCACTAATCAGAGAGAGCCCTTGGCATTGCTGAGGGAGGGAACTCCAATAGCCTTGAGGCATGGGGGCTCCCTCAGCTGCTCACCCCAGGGCCCCTTGTGAGGGTGGACCCTCACAAATGAGCTGGTCCTACCAGCGGACAGCCGGAGGTCCTTGGCACCCTGAGAGGAGCCTCTGGCAGGATCTTCTTCGGACAGCTAGTGGCATTCATCCATCAAAGGCTCAGGTGCCTGGCCCTGCCCTCTTTCTCCCTTGCGGAGGCATAGGCTATGCTTCAGACCCTGTCATGGTGGGGTTAGTATCTACGTTTTCCTGGCTCCGGTCCCCCTGGCCCCTCAGGAGAAGAGGCAAAGGCCCATCCTTCAACATATCAGGGTGAGTGTGAGCACCCTGGGCAGGGCAGTCCCACCTGCCTCATTCTGAGACCTCCAATGGCTCCTTCCCGGCCTCTTTGGCCTCAGCTATAAGACAGTGGTCTTGAACGTGGCTACCTTGTGTCCCTCAGCTGTGTCTCTGGTGCTAGTGAAGGGGTTGGGCATGGTAGAACACAGCAGGGGAACCCCAGATAAAGTTAGGAGTATCACGCCGGGCGGTGGTGGCGCACGCCTTTAATCCCAGCACTTGGGAGGCAGAGGCAGGCGGATCGCTGTGAGTTGGAGGCCAGCCTGGTCTACAAAGTGAGTCCAGGATAGTCAAGGCTACACAGAGAAACCCTGTCTCGAAAAACCAAACCAAACAAACAAACAAATGAAAATAAAAAGTTAGGAGCATCATAGGGCCAGCATCATCACATTCTGGGCCATACCTGAGACACCTAATGTTCCAGGTCAGGCAACTAAGGTCCCACCAAGTCACATGGCAGATATGGAACGTTGACCTAGGGAGTCCCTTGGGGTGGGGTAGGGTGGGGTGCAGGAGAAAAGCAGGGTTGGGTAGGGTGGCCTGGGGGAGGAGAAGGAGACTCTGGAGAAAGAGGCAGGGGAAGAGACTGTTGATATCTAAATTATAGCATTGGCCTGCACCGGTTGCTGCGGCAACCGAGTTGTCCTGAACCAGGGAAGTGTGTAAACATTGCCACAGATGCACAATTAGACCAGGAAGAATAGAACAGAAAATAGAAGCTTCTAGACTTATATAATTCTAGGCCAAGATGTTATCGGGAACCCAGGCTGGGTCCTGGCCGTGTGGCCTCTGGCTCCCCACCTCCCCCCCAACCCAGACGACAGCAGCTCCTGGGCTCAGTCATCAACAGCAGGGAACACTGAAGAGAGAGTGTGCCCTCTGTGTGTCCAGCTCACAGGCATGCCACACGGGGGTGACAAGCTTCTGCTGGAACAGCTGGCAACCACAGTCAGGCCCGCCTGCCTCTCACAGGCGCCCAGCAAGCGGGAAGTAGTGGGTTGGTGGGTTCTGTCTTCCAGGGTCTTGTACGGTAGGGATTTCCGTCCTCGGTTTGCAGATGAGGAAACTGAGTGGTCTGGGTAGGCGGCAAAAGTGGCAAGTGCCTCACCTATGCCCAGACTTCATCCAGGAGCTCCCGGAAGGCAGCACATCCTGAGTCTGGATCCACTGTCTCTCCAGCTGCCCAGTTTCCCTCTTTCAGTCAGCTGCATGTGCCCAGACAGGGACAGAAGGTCCAGGGCTCTCCCTTCCTCCATCTTGACCAGCACACTGTCCTGTCACTGTCGGTCAGCCCTGTCCTCCTCCTAGCAAGTCTGAGACAGGGCAGGAATGTGGGGATAAGTGGCACCCTGTCTGGGGACACTCACTCCATGGTAACTGTTAGCCACAGTTTGTGAAACCAATACAGTGGATGAGCTGAAATTTAATGAAAGTAACGGTGGCGCACGCCTTTAATCCCAGCACTCGGGAGGCAGAGGCAGGCAGATCACTGTGAGTTCCGAGGCCAGCCTGGTCTACAAAGCAAGTCCACGACAGACAAGGCTAACACAGAAAGACCACAAAAACAAACAAAAAATAAAAAACAAAACCAACCATAGGTAGTCGGTACAGAGGGTACATTCCTTTCTTTTTTTTTTTTTTTTTTTTGGTTTTTCAAGACATGGTTTCCCTGTGTAGCCTTGGCTATCCTAGACTCCATTTGTACGACAGGCTGGCCTCAAACTCACAGTGACCTACCTGCTTCTGCCTCCCGAGTAGCTGGGATTAAAGGCATGCACCACTATGCCCAGCTTTTCTTTTCTTTTCAACATACATTGGTGTTTTGCCTGCATGTATATCAGTGTGAGGGTGTCAGGCCGCTTGGAACTAGGGTTACAGACAGTTGTGAGCTGCCATGTAGGTGCTGGGAATTGAACCCAGGTCCTCTAGAAGAGTAACCCGTGTTCTTAACCACAGAGCTACCTCTCTAGCCCCCGCTGCGAAGGTTTAGTTGGGAGGCAAATGGGCTCAAAGCTCTGGGCCCGCAGGACACGGAACGGAGATGAACATCAGGATGGGAGTGCGGCTCAGAGGCCGAGTGCTCGCTGCAACCCGAAGGCCCTTGGCCCCAATCCTGGCACCACTGAAAATAAAAAGAGGTTGGCAAGAGGGCGTGGCGGATAAAAGTGCTTGCTTGCAAGCCTGACAGCCTGAGTTCGAGCCTTGGAAACCAAGATGAAAAAGGAACTGACTCCTGTAAATTGTCCTCTTGTCTTTAACACACGCATCACAGCAAGCATGCATCTTTCCTGCCCCCATCATGGCAAGCACACCTCCCCCCCAATCATGGCAAGCATGCCTCTCCCCCCGCGACATAGCAAGCACACCTCCCCCCATCATGGCAAGCACATCTTCCCCTCCCCCAACAATGATGATGACAGTCAGAAGTTGAAGGGTGAGTATAGCGCTACGCCAGTTTGGTTTCACATGCAGTAGGCGGAGGCAGGTAGATCTCCTGAGTTTGAAGCCAGGGTGGTCCACATAATGAGTTCCAGGTTTGCTGAGGCAACATGGTTGAGACCCTGCTTCAAAAGTAGAAAATACACACAAACAGAAGCTTCCAGAATGGTGACAAGATGGCACAGCCCCCACACTGAGCATCAGGGTCTAGGAACTGGATCCTGTTCTTCATTGAGTGGATCCCAGTCCAGGGGGTTGGAACGGGCTTAGGTCTGGTCTTCAAAAACGACCCTCTGGCACACTCCGCCCCCCCCACCACCACCAATCAGGGTCACAGGAAGCCTTGAGGTCCTGTGTAAAGCCTGGTGGGTGGTCTCTTTACAGGAGCCCCTCGCTTTCCAGCCCCTCACCTGTCCCTTGTTCTCTGCAGGCCCTGCATCTCCCCAGGTAACCACGCCGGCCTCAGGCCATGCACGGACACAGCCGAAACGGGCAGGCCCACGTGCCCCGGCGGAAACGCCGCAACCGCTTCGTCAAGAAGAACGGCCAGTGCAACGTCTACTTCGCCAACCTGAGCAACAAGTCCCAGCGTTACATGGCGGACATCTTCACCACCTGCGTGGACACGCGCTGGCGCTACATGCTCATGATCTTTTCTGCGGCCTTCCTCGTCTCCTGGCTCTTTTTCGGCCTCCTCTTCTGGTGCATTGCTTTCCTCCACGGCGACCTGGAGGCCAGCCCCTCGGTGCCTGCTGCAGGAGGCCCGGGGGGCAATGGCGGGGCAGCCCCGACGGCCCCCAAACCCTGCATCATGCACGTGAACGGCTTTTTGGGAGCCTTCCTGTTCTCAGTGGAGACACAGACGACCATTGGCTATGGCTTCCGGTGCGTGACAGAGGAGTGCCCGTTGGCGGTCATCGCGGTAGTGGTCCAGTCCATCGTGGGCTGTGTCATCGACTCCTTCATGATCGGCACTATCATGGCCAAGATGGCACGGCCTAAGAAGCGGGCCCAGACGCTGCTGTTCAGCCACCATGCTGTCATCTCAGTGCGAGATGGAAAGCTCTGCCTCATGTGGCGGGTGGGCAACCTGCGCAAGAGCCACATTGTGGAGGCCCATGTCCGGGCCCAGCTCATCAAACCCTACATGACCCAAGAGGGCGAGTACCTGCCGCTGGACCAACGCGACCTCAACGTGGGCTATGACATCGGCCTGGACCGCATCTTCTTGGTGTCACCCATCATCATCGTGCATGAAATCGATGAGGACAGTCCGCTCTATGGCATGGGCAAGGAGGAGCTGGAGTCGGAAGACTTTGAGATTGTGGTCATCCTCGAGGGCATGGTGGAGGCCACGGCTATGACCACGCAGGCCCGCAGCTCCTACCTGGCCAGTGAGATCCTGTGGGGTCACCGGTTCGAGCCTGTGGTCTTCGAGGAGAAGAGCCACTACAAGGTGGACTACTCACGGTTCCACAAGACCTACGAGGTAGCTGGCACGCCCTGCTGCTCTGCCCGCGAGCTGCAGGAAAGCAAGATCACGGTGCTGCCCGCCCCGCCGCCCCCTCCCAGTGCCTTCTGCTATGAGAATGAGCTGGCCCTCATGAGCCAGGAGGAAGAAGAGATGGAAGAGGAGGCTGCTGCCGCAGCAGCCGTGGCTGCGGGCCTGGGCCTGGAGGCAGGCTCCAAAGAGGAGGCAGGCATCATTCGGATGCTTGAGTTCGGCAGCCATTTGGATCTGGAGCGCATGCAAGCCACCCTCCCACTGGACAATATTTCCTACCGCAGGGAGTCTGCCATCTGACCTCCAGGCCCTGCCATCCTCTATCCCTGCAAGAGCCTGCCTCTGCCAGGGCTGGGGTGCTCGGATGAGCCTCCCGCTCTCAGGACAGTTTTGAACCTGGCTCCGTGGACCTGGAGGAAGGTGGGGGCTTTAAAGACTGGGAGATCCCTTCCTGTGAACTGCAGAGCCCAGGACAGGGAAGGACCCAGGAACTCAGTCCTGCTAGCCTGAGCCCCCTGGCACCTCCCCCACGGGTGGCTCTGGGCCCCCCAGATCTTCCACCTTTTTCCCACTGACCCTTCAAGGATGGGCCCCTTCTGCTCTCAGGACCTTGGGGAAGGCGGCTGGACTGCTGGGGGAGGGTGGGCACCATGGGGTTCTGGGTGGGCAGGGTGGGTCCCGGGAGGGGTAGGGGTGTGTTTCTTTTGCATGACTGTGGTCTGTGCTCTTGACTCTCTTTTGTAAATATCTATAAATGGAAGAGATGGAGACACAAGTCCACCTCTGCCCATGTCTACCTGTGAGACAGAAGCCACCACCCCTCTCTGTGCACCCTCTTTCCAGTCTCAGCCCAACCCAGCTGGCTTGGTCCCTTGAGACCCTCGAAGCCAGTCCTGTATGGTATTGGATTTGGGTAGAGAGGACCTCAGAGGCGGGATAAATACCCCTCCTTCCTTGCAGTCCCTCCAGTCCCCAGATTGATGATGGCATTTGTAACTATTTTTAATAAAGCATATGGTCCATTAGAAGTAGGCTGGTAGAGAAGGAAAAGAAAGAGAGAGAGACAGAGAGACAGAGAGACAGAGAGAGAGAGAGAGAGCGCGCATGTGTCTGTATGTGGCCCCCATTTCGGGTGGTTTTTTAAAATTTGTTTGGCTTTGGTTTTTTGAGACAGGGTTTCTCTGTGTAGCCTTGGCTGTCCTGGACTCACTTTGTAGACCAGGCTGGTCTCAAACTCACAGCAATCCACCTGCCTCTGCCTCCAAGTGCTGGGATTAAAGGTATGCGCCACCATGTCCAGCATGGCCCTCCTTTCTAGAAATTATTTTTTGTGGTGTGGTGTGATGGTGGTGGTGGTGGTGGTGGTGGTGGTGTGTGTGTGTGTGTGTGTGTGTGTGTGTAGGTGCACATGTGCATACCCATGTGCAAGCCAAAGGACAACCTCAGGTGTTGTTCCTCAGAAGCCATCTAACTTTTTTTTAAGGGTTTATTTTTATTTTCATATGCGCAAGTATTTTTTATTCTGCATGTATGTGTGTGCACCATGTGGGCGCCTGATGCCCAGGAGGCCGGAAGAGAGCATCAGACAGACCCCCTGGCACTGGAGTTACAGGTGGTTGTGAGCCGCCATGTGGTACTGAGAACCTAACCTGGGTCCTCTGCAAAAGCAACAAGTGCCCTTAACGGCTGAGCCATCTCTCCAGCCCCACCCACCTTATTCTTTTTGAGGCAGGGCCTCTCACTGGCCTGGAACTCGTGGCTAGGGTAGGCTGACTGGGGAGCCTGAGATCTATCTGTCTCCTCCTAATGCCAGCTTTTTTAAAAAATAGGTGCTGGGAATTAAATTCAGGTCCTTGGTGCTTGTGCTTTACTCACTGAGCCATCGCAGGGGCTTTCTGAGCCTTTCTGAGATACTGATGCTCCTAGGGACCACTGCCACCAGGTAGTCAACGGAAGGACCCCGCCCGGGTGAGCATCACAGAGCTAGGTCTGAATCAAATCTTTTGTAACTCGGGGGAAGTAGGAAGGGCGCCCGATGGATTTACACACACGCGTATGTGCACACACTCACGTCTCTGCACACTGCTGACACCGTGGTGTGAGAGGCTCCAGGAACCTACTGAAAACCTGGTCACAGTCCAGATTTGATGTCTGCCTTGCTGTGGGACCTCTGCAAGTCCTCTCCTCTGTGATTCATGGTTCGTGTTGTGTGAAGAGCCACCCGCACCCGCACTCAGGCGGCCATCTGGGGCCTCCCTGTCAGCTGGAATGCCCCTTGTGGAAAAAGAGCCAAGCTAGCCTTGTCCACCTGTTGGCTGATGCTGGGTTGGGCCTTTGGGCTCTTCTTCCTCCCGTGAATTCTATCAGCTTCCTTTGTGGCCTTTACAATAGAAACCTAAGAGTCAAGGCTGCTGGGGCGAGGGGAGGAGGGGGAACCTCAACTTGAACATCACTTCCCGACCATTTTATTGGGTAATTCAGGTTAATGAGGGACCAATCTGTTGCAAAGGGGGGCATCCATCAGACACCATCTCTTAGGAACGTGGTGAGTTAGTGCCGAGGGCCACACAGGAGGAAAGTCGCCATGCTGGATGGGGAGGGCGCTGCCATCAGCCACTCTGTTCCTCATGCCAACTGTGTGCCCAGCATGGCATTTCACCAGCACTGGCCACAGGCTACCATCTAGGTAAACACTGCGCACCCAGCATGCTTCAACAGTTTTACAAGGGGACCTGAGAACCTTTTCCCCCCCGGAAAGAGGCAAGCTTGCACGGTCAAGGATGGAAGACACGTTTGATAGATGAAGGCCTAGAGGCCTAGAGAACTGAAGATTGCCTTTCACAGTGTGAGGCTGGTCACAGGTCAAAGGGCCTGCTTCTTCTTCTCTTCCATCCTCTGAGGCCCGCCCACTTCCCTACCCTGCTATCCCAAGCACATCAGGAACCTTTAGCAGCCTCGAAGGGCTGGAGGCAAGGATGGCAAGAGAAAAATCTCAAGCGCCTAGCCACGCATGCTCACCCCAGGCCCAGGTAGCTTCTCAGGGATGCCTTACTTTCCAACCCCACAGGCCCTGGGAGAACACAGGTGAGTCCCACCTCTCCTGCTTGCCCCAGGTGATAGGGACTCAGATCAGGTTTCATGCTGGCCACGTGGGGGTGGGGGTGGGGATGGGGGTGGGTCGTGGGGGGTGGGGGGTGGGGGGTGGGGGGTGGGTGGGTGGGGACGGGTATCAACGTTGTCTGGTAAGAGGCCAAGCTGCCCAGAGGTTCACCCCAGGACAAGCATTTCTGGGACCTCTGGAAACATTGTTACCAGTTAGCCCCTTGCTCAGACTCTTGGGGTGGGGTGGGGAGCAACTGTGTCCTTTCAGACCACCCCATTCCTCTCTCAGGCCACAGGCAACATGACTTAGGGGCACAAAGATTTGACCAGAGCCCAAAGGCAGGAGTACCAATGTGTGTCCGTCCCTATGCGCCCCCCACCTCCCCCGCAGACCCAGGGTGCAAGAGAGCTCAGACTGCACGGCTCCATGCAGGCTGCAAGCTCTGCTGCTGGCTCAGCTCTGCTGACTCACCTTCTCTCTCCCACCTGTTCCCCTTTCGCAGCCCTCCCACCCGCTGCTCCCAGCTCCGTGTGCAGCTCCTCTGATCTCTCCTTCCTTGCGCTCCTGGTGGCTGCCTCCGGGGGCGGTAGCAACTTAGATACCTTGGCGCTCAGTCATGCAAACTGGTTGCAGGGGCTTCCGAGGTGCCGCCACACCCTCTACTCAGCCCAGGGAAGACCGGCCAGCCTAGTCCTGCCTAGAGTCAGCTCTTCAATCGGGGTCCTGGAGGGCTTGAAGGGAGCACAGGTGTAGGAGGGTACCAGAGGGGAGGAGGGTGTGGCCTCACTGAGGCTCCGCCCCCGCACCTGCCGGCTGCCTGGAAGCCACCATTCAAGAGTAATCTTGGCTCATCGTGGCTTCTTTCGAGGTGGCTTCTGGAGTTGAGTTTTCCTTACGAACTTAAACAGCTTAGTGAGAACTAGAGAGGAGGCCAGGTGGCATTCAGATTCGTCTTGTCGCTGTCAGTCCTTTCTTAGATCACGCAGGCTTGTGCCTGTACGTCGCTACTCTCCTTTTTTCTAGATACGGACTGTTCTAGTTGATATATTTTGTTAGATTTTGTTGTTGTTGTTAAGACTAGGGCCCCGGGTTCAATTCCCAGCAACCCACATGGCAGCTCACAACTGTCTGTAACTCCAAGACCTGATACCCTCACACAGACATACACGCAGGCAAAACACCAATGCACATACAATAAAAATAAATGAATTATTAAAAAAAAAAAAAGACTAGTCATCAGCCAGACATGGTGACACACGCTTTTGATCTCAGCACTCTGGGAGTCAGAGGCAGGCAAATCTCTATGAGTTCCAGGCCAGCCTGGTCTACCTAACAAGTTCCAGGATAGCCTGGACTACGTAGGAAGACCTTGCCTCAAAAAACAAACAAGCAAACCAGGCATCCAGGAAAACAAGCTACACCTTTCCAGGATTGGGAAGGGAGGAGCTCCCACACCTGCCTTCCCTCCCACTGTCACAAGGCGGAATGGCTAGCAGGGGACGAGCGAAGTCAAGACCCCTGGCACTTCCATGTCAACTACTGAGAGGAAAGACCATGGATGCGAGAGGCAGAGGCACCTAGGGCAGCTGTGTGACCTGGAGCAGGTAACTTGTCTCCAAGCCTCTGTGCATCTGTGTGTGTGTGTGTGTGTGTGTGTGTGTGTGTGTGTGTGTGTGTGTGTAGGGCATCCATGTATCGCACATGTCGTATGGACCAAATGAGACCCTGTATGTGACTGGGCACGGCAAGTGTGGGGTCAGGCGTATTCATGATCTCAGTAAATGTGAGTGGCTCTTGGAAAAGGTTTGTCAACTTAACAATAAAGTCACGAGTAGTTTGAGAGCCAATTTGGAGTTTCCTGGCAACAGTGGGGAAAAGAGAAACCGGAAGCACAGGACATTACTTAGCACTTGGCACGTATGGGCTCTGAGGCAGGAGAGAGCGAGCGAGCCCCTGGCTTCTGAGCCACTGTGCACCCCAGGGTCATCTCATCCCTTCTCTGGGCTTCATGTCCTTGGCCTCAAGGTTAGGAGTTGGGTTTCGTGGCTCCTGGGGTTCTGGCTCATTGCGCAAGCGTGGGCTCTATTCCTGGCTCTCTCTGAAGACGGTGGGAGGCCCTGGGAAGAGAGCAGGTCAGGACAGAACCGGTACTTAGAAAAGCGAGCCAAGCCTCTTTGCTACCTCTCTCAGGCCCTGGAGACCTGCAGGGCCTACCCTCTCGCTGCCTACTGACTCCTTCAAGTCTGGCATAAAAATCACTTCCACGGGCCTGGCAGGAACCTCCCAGCCCAAAACATTGCCTCGGTCCCCGTGGTCAGCACAGACATTAGCACCGGGTCACCCTGCACCCTTGACCTTAGCATATGGCCCAGAAGTGACCAGGACTAATTCGAAAGAGCTCGTTGACCTCACAAATAATTTATGAGCCCCTGCCATGAGCAATGGAAGGCCCCGCCTCATGCAAGGGGCTTTGGCAGGAAACCAAAGCTGTGTCTGGAACCCGGCCCACTGCCCTTCAACACTGGGGTGTAGTGTTCGAAAAGAGCCTCAAGCCAATCTCTAGCCTGGGACCACAAATTCCTACCTTGCTGGATGGGTGTGGATGCCAGATTACCCAGTGGTGTGAAAGGGAAGAAAGACAGGAGCACTGTGGGTAACCCATGTATTTGTTGGGGGGGGGGGGGCGAGCCTGAGCTGGCAGACACCTCCTAGCCTTTCTTTAGCTATATAGCCAGAGCCAGAGCAGAGTGGAGCTGGTAAAGGGCTGCACGGTATGGCGACAACAGGACGAAGAGCTCGAATGTCAGATGGGTAAAGTAGGGACTTTTCTTGCAGGCAGCAGGAGCCTTGGGCAGGCTGTCTGGGAGCAGCAGAACAGGAGAGGGAGGCGGAATCCAGGAAGCTACACTCTGGCGGCTGAGTGGGCTGGAGCGGGGTGGGTGGGCGAGGAGAGCTTACAGACCCTTGTCAATCCTCAAGGCTCAAGGCCCCTGAAGGAAGCTGGAGGAGACAGCGGGGAAGGGAGGGAGGGGGCCAGAGCCTGGGGCTCAGGACCTGCCAAGCCTGTGAGGGATCTCTGGGTGGGGAGGCGCAGACAGGTTAATGACAGAGAGAGGAAGGAAGGGACGGTTTCCAGTTCCTTCTGACAGGTGAAGGGAGGCAGGACATGGGCAATTGAGCTGGCAGAGGAGGAAAGGGAAAAGAGGCTATTTATGGCCTGGTCCCTGTAGAGAAGGCGTGGGTAAGGAAGCTCTCTCTTCCTGGGTGGCTTTGCCACACCCTGGTGGCTGCCAGAGGACTCAGGCTGAGGGGCAAGGAATGCTAGGTGTACTGAGCGGTGTTGGCTTTTCTTGTTTTCTTTTTTCTTTCTTTCTTTCTTTCTTTTTTCTTTTTTTTTTTTTTTTTTTGTGACACGGTTTTTCTGTGTAGCCTTGGCTGTCCTGGACTCACTTTGTAGACCAGGCTGGCCTCGAACTCACAACAATCTGCCCGCCTCTGCCTCCCAAGTGCTGGGATGAAAGGCGTATGCCACCATGCCGGGCTTACTGAGGGATGCTGGGAGAGTGGAAGGTGGGCAGTGAGTGACAGGAGCAGGTGGGGTATGTGGAGGTGAACCCCGGATTCCTAGACTATTATCACAGCTCCAAGCTCTGGGCTCATAGCATCGCAGCCCATGGGCGTGATATGATTTGCAACTAGACCATTCCCCAAAGGTCTTTATGTTAAAGGCTTTGTTGCCAGTATGTAGCACTGTTGAGAGGTGGTGGGACCTTCAGGAGGTGGGGTCGTCATTGGAAGGTGGGGGCCGTGGTCCTGAAAGTAGAACACTTGCTGTGTGTGTGTGCGCGCGCGTGTGCGCGCGTGCGTGGCAGAGACCTAACTGGGATCTGTCACAGAAGAAAGCCTTGAAAACCAAAAGCAAAAATATACCGTTCAGGCTGAGGATGGGGCACAGCTGGTTGGGTGGTTTGCCTGCCACACAAAGATCCTGGGTTTGAGCCCCAGTGCCACCCCAGGTGCTGTGGTGCACACCTGTAATCTCTTGAGAGGTGGAGGTAGGAGGATCAAAAGGTTCAGGTTATTTCTAACTACAGAATTCATTTGAGGCTGGTTTGAGCTACATGAAGCCCTGTTTCCCCCTGCCCCTCCCCCATTTCCCCCAAACCCTCAAAATGCACCTCCCCCCTCCCATTTAGTTGATTCTTTGTTTTGTTTTTTTGTTTTTTGAGACAGGGTTTCTCTGTGTAGCCTTGGCTGTCCTGGACTCGCTTTGTAGACCAGGCTGGCCTCGAACTCACAGCGATCCGCCTGCCTCTGCCTCCCGAGTGGGGACCAAGGATGGAAGACGAGAGAATGAGGGAGGGGGGCAGCACGCAAATGTCCGTCCTATGTGACTCTGGCCAAGGTCTTGCCTGAGGTCCCACAGAAGCTGGTGGCTTGGGGAGAGCTTTGTTCTGCTTGTGTGGCTGCAGGCGAGCCTCTCCACAGCTGGCCCCAGCACTGCTTGCTCATCTGCAGGAGGAGGAGGAGGACATGAGGACCGCCACCTTGGGGCTGCTCTGAGCGGCCAGCTGAAGCACTCAACCCAGCTAATGGCTGCTATTTTTATCCCCATCCTTCAAAACTCACCTCTCAATTGAGGTGCAGGGTCGACTCTGGCAGGCTACCAGACAACCACAAAGGCCGTCGCTAGTCCTTTTCTGCAGTGCCTGGCTCCTGCCCTGAGAGAGCCTGGTTCCCAGTCTGCTAGGGGGGGAAGAACAGGCCCAGCCACCTCAGGGGCATCTGGAGACGCTCAATTGCCACACCTCACACCCCTCTCAGGTCAGACTTGCACTGTGAGGCCCCAGATCCTACTGTCACATCAGCTGAACTCACAAGGCGCTCTCCATTGCCTCAGTTTCCCCTCCTGCCTCAGTGGGCCACAGAATGATCCCATGCTCTCCTTCCAAGAAAAGCTCACCCACCAAAGTGGTTAGTAATCAGGAAAGTATGGCAGGCAGGGAGGTGGGAGGAGGGATATTTTGGGGGTGTCCCTCCCCACAGCACAACCCAGTGGTGGGCTCCAGGACTGCAGGCTTGGGCTGCAAAGAGGCTGGATTTCAGCAAAGCTGTGTCTGCATCCCTGTTGGGAATGCCTGCATTTGCAAAATGCATTTCGCCCTGTATTGACCCCACGCTGCCCTAGAGCCAGGGATGAGAGTCGAGGTCCGGTAACCACAACCCTAACCCACTTCCTAGTTGTTCTCACCGGAAGGTGCCATGCGTGGAAGATACCTACTGATTACAAAGACTTGGCATTAAAAACAAATGTAACATAACACACACACACACACACACACACACACACACACACACACACACACACAGAGATGAACGTACGGGCTGGGGATGGATCTCAATGGTAGAATGCTTGCCTGATACTGGTCAAGTCTTGTGTTTTAATTTGCTTCCGATCACTATGATAAAATGCTCTGACCAAGCTGGCCAGTGGTGGCACACGCCTTTATTCCCAGCAGAGGCAGGGGGAAATCTCTGTGAGTTCAAGGCCGGCCCGGTCTATAGAGCAAGTTCCAGAATAGCCAAGGCTACACAGAGAAACCCTGTCTCAAAACAAACAAAAATAGTCTGACTAAAGGCAACTTGGAGAGGAATGGATTAATTTCACCTTATGCTATCACCTAGGGAAGCCTGAACAAACACCTAAGGCAGGAACCCACGCACAGGAAGTGAGGCAGAGTCCGTGGAGGAATACTGCTTACTGGCATGCACTTAGGCTCACTCGGCCACTTTTCTTAAAGAGCTCAGGCTCAGTCGGCCTAGGTATAGTACCGCCCACAGTGGGCTGGGCCTTCCCATGGCACCCACCCTGCGGAGCAAGCTGAGGAAGCTTTCTCTTTCTAGGTGACTCCAGTTGGGCCAGGCTGACAACACTAACCACCTGGGTTCACTGCCCAGCACCCCTCCCCACGGCCCGTCAGATCCTACAGCTGCTAACGATGATTGCACGAATGGGTTCTTTAAGCAATACGTGTTCGTACAGAGCACAAAGAACCGAGCTTTAACAAACAAATCACAAAGAAAATGAGAGGCCGAGTGGGAGCCATGGAGCTGGGGGTGGGGGCTGTTGACCTTCTCTCCCCGTTGTCCCCTCTTGTCCCCGAGCCCCTTCCTCCTACTGACAAGCCCCCTCTTACCTTAATGTCTGTGTGTGCGCCACCACATTCCATCAGGTCGCTTGCTTGGTGTAGTTTATTCAGCCGAGAAGGGCCGCGCCGATAGCTTCATCACCGAGGGACCCATAGTGGGTGGAATCTGAGAGACGCTGACCAGTCAGTCATTCCAAAGTGACCAGCAGGGACTAAACAATGCCACCTGATGTTGCTGGGGCGTTCTTCTAGGGTGGTAATGGAGTTTGGGTTGGTTGGTTTGTTTTAAAGAAAGGTATAGTGGCACACTTTTTTTTGTGTTTTTTTTTTTTGTGATTTTGTCTTTTTGGTGTTTGAGACAGGGTTTCTCTGTGTAGACTTGGCTGTCCTGGACTAACTTTGTAGACCAGGCTGGCCTCGAACTCACAGACATCCTCCTACCTCTGCCTCCCAAGTGATGGCACACCTTTAATCTTAGCATTCCGGGAGGCAGAGGCAGGCAGATGTCTGTGAGTTTGAGGCCAGCCTGGTCTACACAGTGAGTCCCAGGTTAGCCACCGCTTCGTGTGGCCCTGTCTTCAAAACAAACAAACAAACAAATAAACATTTCTTGAAGCTAATGCGCAAATATTTAGAGTTGGTCTTCATGACATGAGATCTGCCTGAAGTCAGTTTGGGAGCTAGAGGCATTGGGTCTAAGTGACTACTTAGGGTCTCATTCGATATGATACTGTTCTTTTGTATATGCTTGAAATTTTCTATGATTAAAAAATATTTTTAAATAAGAAACTGAGTCACCTCTTAGTAAGGCCACCTGGCAACTTGGAAGTGATTTGACTCAGACAAGAAGAGGAGGCAGCGATGAATTGCCCTTCTGTGTTTGGAAAAAGATCAAAAGAATTGTCATTATCACGATGTCAGACGAACTAGACTTCAAGGCAAAGGCATTATTAGAATAGACAAAGGAAGGTAACGCCAGGAAGAGGTAGCAGTTCTAACTGCTTACACACTTCCCAACATTAGCAGGGGGCTGGAGAGGGGGCCCAGGGCTGTGTGCGCTGTGTTTGCAGAGGACTGCAGTTTGGGCCCCAGCACTTACGTCAGAGGGCTTACAGCCTTTAACTCCAGTGCCGAGGGGATCTGACTCCCTCTCTTGGTGTCTATGAGAACTGCATACACATAATTAAAAATTAAATCTGTTGCTACACGTATATATAGGACAAAACAAGGTGACATGAAAAAGCCCACCATAGCTAGTCGTGGTGGCGCACGCCTTTAATCCCAGCACTGGGGAGGCTGAAGCAGGCAGATCTCCGTGAGTTCGAGGCCAGCCTGGTCTACAAAGCGAGTCCAGGACAACCAAGGCTACACAGAGAAACCTTGTCTCAAAAAAGAAAGAAAGACCCACATAAATTACAGATTTTTATTATAGCCTTTCAGTGACTGACAGATGAAAAATATGAAAAAAAATCACTAAAGATATAGAAGAGCTAAAAAAAAAAAAAAAAACAGAAACTCAGTGTCATTAGTAATCAGAGGAATGCAAATCAGAGCCACAACGAGTTGGAACCTTACTCCCACTAGTTTGGCAGAAATTATTAATTTGAGGCATGCCAGACTTGGTGAGGATGGAGAGCCTCGGGGATGCTCATGCATTCTGGGTGGGAGTGTAAGCTACCTCACCCTCCCTGGAAAACAGTTCAGTCTTGCCTAATAAAGTCTAACATGTTCCACACATGCTAATTTAGTAATTCTCATCTCAAATTGATTATTTAGGGAAATATATTCTGTGGTCCATCTGTAAGGAAAAAAATCACAGGAGGAGGGAGGAGGCATTTCTGCAGGCTCAGGGTGTGCTTCCGAAGTGTGACTTTCAGGAGCCAGGAACCCATAGGTGAGTATCTTCATTGTTTTCCTTTAAAAAAAAAATTTTTTTTTTATTGTACTGTTTATATATATGGGAGTGGGTAATGTGTACATGAGTGCAGTACCCGTAGAAGCCAGAAGAGGGCATCAGATCCCCCAAGGGGCCGGAGCAACAGGTGGTTGTGAACCACCTGACATGGGTGCTGGGAACTGAACCTGGGTCCTCTAAAAGTCTCTCCAGCCCCTATATTGTTTTTATATGTATTTTGTATGTCTGTCTTATAATAAACTAATACACTTGCATATGTCATATCTGTATATAAATGCAAATGAGGTGTGGCAGGAGACCCAAGACTACAGTGGCTCATCCTAGAGAGTGCAGTGGGGGGGGGGGGAGAAATGGGGAAGAAAGAGGAATCTATTTTCCCCCCAGCTATTTCAGTGTTGGAATATTTTTACTTAAGTGTGAATGACTTGGTAATTTTAGACCTAATTAAATCAAGTAGAGCAAAACAAATCCAAATGACATTGACTCTCTGGGCTGGAAATGCAACTCAGTGGTAGAGTATTTACCTCACATGCACAAGGCCTTAGGTTCAAGGCCCCAGCACCCCAAAACACACAAACCAAATGAGTAACATGGTAACTGGGAAATGGCTAAGTCAGGAAAGTTGCCGCTAGCAAGCAAAGGACCTGAGTTCCGATCCTAGACCACACATAAAAACCTGGGAAAGCCTGTCATTCCACAGCTGGGGTGGAGTGGAAATAGAGCCCTGAAACTTGCACTGAGAGACCCTGTCTCAACAAAAACATCAAAAGTAAGGCAGAAAAACAATCAACAACTGGTGTTGGTCTTCATATGCACACACACACACACACACACACACACACACTCACACACACACACACACACACACACACACACACAAACTGAGCACATGAAAAAAAAAAAAAGGCAAGCCGGGCGTGGTGGCGCATGCCTTTAATCCCAGCACTCAGGAGGCAGAGGCAGGTGGATCACTGTGTGTTCGAGGCCAGCCTGGTCTACAAAGCAAATCCAGAACAGTCAAAGCTGTTACACGGAGAGACCCTGTCTCAAACAAACAAAAACAAAAACAAACAACACAAACAAAAAAGATGGCTCAGAGGGTAAAGACACTCGCTGCCAAGCCAGACAACCTGAGTTCAATCCCAAGGACTCACATGGTAGAAGAAAAGAACTGACCCCCAGAAAGGGAGCTGTTCTGACATCACCTCTGCTTGTCTCCTGACTTCTGACCCCCACTACTATGCACCATGACACATGTGTGCCCCCCCAAAAAAATAAATGGATTAAAAAAAGAGTAGACTTCCGAGGTGATGTCAGAACACCCCTTTCTGGGGATGGGTCAGGTGACCTCACCGAGCCCAGTGTCTGAAGCTTCAAAATGGAACTAACGGGCTCTCATCCCTGGCAGCCTAGGTGGATGAGGTGTGTAGACATGGCAAAGTGGGAGGAGCGTGTGGGCGATTCAGAGGAGGGTTGGAGACACAGGGCTGGCGTAGGGGAGGTTTCAGAAGAGGTGACATCTGTGCTGGGCCTTAGGGGACCAGGAGGACGCGGAATGTAGGTGACATATTTGGCTTGGATGAAAAGGGTGAGAGGAACCTGTCCAGTCAAGCCTTGGGTAGGAGAGAGAGAGAGAATGTGTTCCTTAGGGTGGCAGAAGCAAGGATAATACAGGCTTTATTTGGAACTAGGGAAGTCATGCAAATATATGCAAAAATCATGCAAATGAGTCTGGCTGAGTGGCCGTCAGGAAGAGGACCCAGCTGGTGATTTGTTCCTCAAGTGTAGTCCAGGGCCACCTGTGACAACATCACCTGGAGAGCGCATCCTGGTTGCCTGCCACCCCCAGACCTGCTGGGGCTGCAGCCCATGTTTAGGGAGCTCGCCAGGTGAGTGTTTATTTCTGCATCCATTTATTAAACACGCACATGGGAATGCATTATAATTATAACACATTAGGATCTACGCACATTACAATATATAATACAAACATTCAAACAGAAAAGTAAGCCTTCCTCCTCTGCATTCTCCTCCCCCGTCCGCAGAGGCAACAACCAGTACCAGTTCCAGAAGGTGTGTCCTTCTGGAAGCTTCTCTGCAGGCTCCCACGGAATCCAGCCTCTGGTCTCTCAAACCCACAGCTTCTTAAGAGTCTCAGAGTGATGCCTCTATGTCTGAAGCCAAACTGTTACTCACTAGTGTCTTTGGCCATTCACTCAGAATTCCCCGGGGCCTTCGCAGTACCACACTTCTAGGCACCAGGAAATGCTAAAGTCCAGTTCCCAGGGAGTCTGGATGGAGACAAAGCCAAGTGTTCGCACAGGCGATGTGTTCTCATGGTTACAGGCCTATACAGCCCAGATGCCTGGGCTCCACAGGACTCGGACTCCATCTTTGACATTTGATACTTGGTCCCCAGTTGGTGGCGCTGTTAGGGGAGCCCTAGGAAGTGTGGCCACATCAGAGCAAATGTGTCAACCTCTGGCTTTAAGAGCTTAAAGTTAGGTGCTGTTTTCAGTTTCTTGTGGCTCCAGATGGGTGCTCTTAGCTTTCTGCTCAGCCACCAAGCCTCCCAGCCAGCATGCCCCTCCAGTGTGAAGGTGATGGGTTTTTTTGTTTGTTTTGTTTTGTTTTTTTTTTTCTTTTTCTTGAGACTGGGTTTCTCTGTGTGGCCTTGGCTGTCCTGGACTCGCTTTGTAGACTAGGCTGGCCTCGAACTCACAGCGGTCTGCCAGCCTCTGCCTCCCAAGTGCTGGGATTAAAGGTGTGTGCCCAGCTCAGGTCACGGGTTCTTATCCTTCTGGGTCTGTGAGCCCACGTAAATCCTTCCTTCTCTAAATTGCCTTGGTCATAGTGTTTTATCACAGCAGTAGAAAAGTAACTAATAAAGTTGATAGTAGCCCCACTCCTCCCAGGTCAGCCAAGCTGTGGGTCAAGGTCTCAGGCAGTGAGAGGAGTGGCCTCTTAGGTCAATGATCATTTCCTTCCCAGAGACAAAGCCTTGCTTAGGGCAGCAGCCCTGGATGGAGGTCGGTGAGTTTCGCTCTCCTCTGAATGGAAGGGAGAGGGGAAAGCTTGCTGACCATATGCCACTGAGTCTGGAATTCCCACGCTCTAGAGTCTAGACTGGGTTGGAGCAATGGCTCAGTATTTAAGCAGCATGTGCTACAGCTGGGCTTGGTGGCTCATGCCTTTAATCCCAGCACTGGGGAGGCAGAGGCAAGTGGATCTCTGTGAGTTCGAGGACAGCCTGGTCTACAGAGTGAGTCCAGGACAGCCAGGGCTGTTATGCAGAGAAACTCTGTGTGTGTGTGTGTGTGTGTGTGTGTGTGTGTGTGTGTGTGTGTATATATATATATATATATATATATATATATATATATAGAGAGAGAGAGAGAGAGAGAGAGAGAGAATGGCCTGCAGGTATACATGCAGGCAGAATACTGTATAAATAAGAAATACATCTTTTAAAAAATTTTTTTGAGACCGGCCAGCAATACATGAAATCCTGTTCACAGTTAAAAAAACTGTTCTGTTCTGTTTGTTTGTGTTTGCATTTGTTTTTTGGTTGTTTGATTGTTTGGTTGGTTTCTTGAGACCGGGTTTCTCCGTGTAGCCTTGGTTGTCCTGGACTCACTTTGTAGAGCAGGCTGTCCTCAAACTCACAGTGATCCACCTGCCTCTGCCTCTGGAGTGCTGGGATTAAATGCATGTACCACCATGTCCAGCCTCTTTTTTTTTTTTTTTTAAAGATTTATTTATTTATTAAGTATACAGTGTTTTGCTTGTACACCAGAAGAGGGCACCAGATCTCATTACAGATGGTTGTGAGCCACCATGTGGTTTCTGGGAATTGAACTCAGGTCCTCTGGAAGAGCAAGCATGCTCTTAACCTCTGAGCCATCTCTCCAGCCCAGCTTGCCGTTCTTGAAGAGGTCAGAAGTGGAGTTTTGTTCAAAGTGCCCATGTCAGGCAGCTCACAACTGCCAGTAATGCCAGCTCCAGCACATATGACGCCATCTTCTGACCTCTTTAGGTACCTGTACAAATGTATGCATAGCGCATACATACACATACACATAAATAAAATTCAATAACTATTTTTTAAAATCCATTGCCAGACATAATGGTACCTGTCTTTAATCCCAGCACTCTGGAGGCAGAGGCAGACAGATCTCTGAGAGTTTAATGCCAGCCTGATCTACATAGTGAGTTCTAAGATAGTCTCAAAAAAAAAAAAAAAAGAATAAGTAGATAGATAGATAGATAGATAAAACTTACCTTAAAAATAGATTCTAAGCCAGGCAGTGGTGGCACATGATTTTAATCTCAGTACTTGGGAGGCAGAGGCAGGCAAATCCTTGAGTTTGAGGCCAGACTGGTCTCCAGAGTGAGTTCCAGGACAGCCAGGGCTACACAGAGAAGCCCTATCTCTAAAAATCTAGACACACACACACACACACACACACACACACACACACACACACACACACAGAGTAGATTCTAATCTTCCCAACCCAAGGATTGGGAGTGCGGCTCAGCATTGGCTAGTACCCAAAAGGTCCCAGCATAGCACAGAAAAGCTTAGATATACCCTTCCCAAGCTCTTTAGAGAGAGGCGGATTTTTTTTTTTTAACTTTGTATGGGTTCCTTGTGAATTTCACATCATGCACCCCAATCCTACTCATCTCTCTCTCCCCTTATACCTGTCCTCCACCCCTGCAACCTCTCCACAAAAGAAAAAAAATCTCGTTATGTAGTGTCCCACAGTATACCCTTTTGTCCATAATCCTTTGCTTGCAAGTGTTGATAGCAATGAGTCACTGGCCTGGTTCGAGGCCTCTGGCTTCTGCTGCTCTATCAATGCTGGAGCCTCACGCAGACTCCTCTCAGATATCCTGTTGTTGCCCTGGGTCATGGAGAGCCTGTGGTTTCGCATCTCCAGGTCCAGCCCCTTCACATGCTCCAGCATGTTCATTGATGGGGGTAGATGATGGGGTGGGCCAACTCAAAGCCCTGGTTCTGGGCCTGGGAGGGATCTGAGCTGGTCAGCCTGTCAGCTCTCCCCCATCCACACCACTGGGGTGAACTCTCCAGCACTGCCCTGGCCAGTTCATCCAATATCACAGCCAGCAAGGGGTAGGGCCGGCTCTCCCGCTCTCATGCCCTCAGGGCTGGTCCACCTCCGCCCATGTGGCCATCAGGGCCAGCTCTGCTGTGCTGCCCAGGCAAGGCGCAGGGCCCACTCTCCAGAGTGCTGAAGCAGGTAAGGGGCTGGACCAGCTCTCTCCATCTGAGAGGAACGTTTTTTTTTTTTTTTTTTGCCTGTTTTTTGTTTTGTTTTGTTATTTTTTTGAGACAGGGTTTCTCTGTGTAGCCTTGGCTGTCCTGGACTTGCTTTATAGACCAGGCTGTCCTCAAACTCACAGCAATCCACCTGCCTCTGCCTCCCGAGTGCTGGGATTAAAGGCAGGCACTACCATGCCCGGCTGAGGATCGTTCTCACTTTAGAACAGTGCCTCCAAGAGGTGAGGCAACTCCAAGACTACGCATGGAGTTGTCTCTGTGGGTGCTCTGCGTCTGCCCTGGCCTCTCCTCAGGTTCCTGCCTCAGAGCCTGGCTCCCCCAGCAGCAATGCCACATGGCAAAGGTTTGGGTGGTGAAATTCACCAGTCCTCATCACTGGTGGCCTTGGGTGCCTGGCCTGGCTTACTCTCCCCTACATCTCTGGACCTTAATCTCATGACAATGGAGCAAGACCAGGACTGGGCTTGTAAGGGGACCAGTGCCTCTCACCTTCCCTCTGGGCTCTCTTCACCTCTCCTCAGGGCTAGTCCCACAGTCCCCAATGCCCTCTTAGAGTCATCTTTTCTTGGTCTCGCTCCCAGCCTCCAAGTGCCGTAGCTTCTCCCAGCAAGAGCCCTAGGTGTCCTCTGTCTTCACTGCTGCACAGGCTGGTTGGGTTCTAAGCGTACCAACTGTAAAAGGGGGACTGGAGGGTAGTGGGGAGAAACGCCATCTCCACAACAGGTCCGGGCTCTCCCGGTTAGCTCTGTTTGGGACACGGAGGGATTACTTTGCACAAATGTACACCAGGATTCTGGAGGAGCAAAAGAGGAAGCAGACGTTTCTCCATCATATAACTGACTTAGAAAACACCTGCCAGAATGAATGTGCACGGACATGCCCAGGCCGGGACCTGCCTGTAGTGCCCAAGGTGACCACACGGGGGCAGCAGCCGAGTGCAGCATGAATGCTCCAGTCTGGACTGGCCACAAAGGGCAGAGAGTAAGGGGCCAAGCAAGGGACGTGTTGGCTGGCGATAAGGTCTTTTGAGTATTTTAAACCCAAGAGCCTCAGTTTCCCCATATATCAAATGAGCTATATTGAGTGCAAGGGGATTTTTATATTTGTCAATCCCCGAGGATCTGGTTAAGTGTCCCTGCTCACAAAGCGGGATTGGACCTTTGTCCCACAAAAGCCTGGCATGTGCAGAGGGAAGGGAAGAGATGGGGGCGGAAACCCAGTTTCTGGAAAACTCATAACCATAGGCTCAGGACTTGGTCCAAGGAAAACCCAAAACAGAGTCCTGAAAGGGACAGGAAGTCGCCACCTCTTTCTCCTAACATGAGGATAGGCTAGGACACCCTGGGCAGCAGAGATTGTCTCCTTCAAGGTCTGAGGACTTGGCAGCCCTTACTTGTCCCTCTCAATTGTCAGTTCACTCTCTACAGACCCTGGTGCACACAGGAAGGGCTGCTTGGGTTCTGGAGTCATCCACCAGCACCCTTCACCGCTGCAGGGGCTCTTCCCTTCCAACATCCGGGCAACGGCCTTCAGCAACACCGTTTGATCTCAGGAGGAAGGACAGAGCTAGTATGAATGAGCAGCCCTGTAGCTCCGACACCCATCCATCCCTGGGTAACAGCGCAGCAGCTATCAGAGGCAGAGAAAGATCCTGAGGTTCAGAGAGAGAGAGAGACAGACAGACAGACAGACAGACAGAGGCAAAACTTGATCCCCCTTGTCTCTGGGCCTGTCTACACTGAGCTGTTGCCTCACAGTTGGTACAGATAAGGAAAACAAGGGGAGAGGTCACGTAGCACTCTCTGGGTCTGGCTCTGACCTGAAGGGCTCTGCTCTCTGGGTACCCCAGCCCCACCCATGGAGGGGAGGGGCCATCTTGCATCCTATTAAAGTTGAGGCTTAGGCATCACCTGGAAAGGTGGCTCTGCTTCTGCCTCTGCCTACGAGTTGCTTCCTTGTGTGTCTCCTGACTCCATAGGGTGTTCAGGAGAGTACTTTTTATCAAAGATGACCCAGAGAACACACTGCTCCATGCCTCAGTTTCCTGAGCCCTCCCCAGTGGCCTAGGTAGCATGTGATGGTTACAGACAGAGCTGGGGCAGCAGCTGGACTGTCAGGGCAGGCTGTCTGTGAGCAACTTCTGCGGCTGTGTGACCAAGGCAAGCCTGAAGGCCCTTCAGCCACAGGAATCTAGGACCAGCAATGGGGAGGTGGGGGTGGGGGGTGGGGGCTGGGAACATCCCAGGATTCTAGGCTCCCAGGTTGAGAAGAGAAAAAAAAAGAAAGGCAGGGACAACCAGAGTGTCTGGGGGTGGGGGTGGGGCAGAGATGAGCTGGTGCCTTCCTTTACCATCTCCTCATGCAACTTGGCTCTGCCCAATTTTGTCAGAGGATGGAAAAGACATGCTGCTGGTTTCTAGAGGTCACCCTGGCCAAGAAGGACATCCGTTCCAGATAGGGCGCCAATGAGAAAACGAGATTCCTTTTGCTCATTGTCAGCAGCAGCAGCAGCAGCAGCAGCAGCAGCAGCAGCAGCAGCAGCATTACCATCATCATTGTCATCCTCATCATCATTGTCATCCTCATCATCCTCATCATCCTCATCCTCATCGTCATCATCATCATCATGCTCATCATCCTCATCCTCATCGTCATCATCCTCATCCTCATCGTCGTCATCATCATCATCATCATCACTGTCATGGAATTCAAAGCAATGGGAAGAATTTTCTTCTGTGAGGAGAGGGCTGAGAGTCACAAGTCTGGTGAAGACTCTTGAGGCCTCAGCCAGAGCTGGGGTCTGGGCTGGGGCCAGTAAGGCCCAACGCTTCTTGCTGGAACACCTGGTCTTATTCCTAGGGGAAGGCATCTGTGCCAGGGCTTAGGAATTGCACAGGTTAGAGCTGGTTGGAAAGCTCAGTGGCAGAGTACTTGCTTAGCATGTAAAAGGTACTAGGATCAACCCTAACACAGCCCCTCCCCCCCCCAAAAAAAGGAAGGGCAGTTCGTGTGACCAGGTCCATTTTTGTGAGGGACCTGGAGTAGATGAGTTCACAGAGACAGGGAGAGAAAGGTTGGTTTCCCGGGGCTGGGGGTGGCCTCCGAGCCGGTGGGTTTTTGTTTGTTTGGTTTGGTTTTGGGGTTTTTTTTGCAGGGGGGGGGGTTTCCACCACTGCCCAGCTCTGAGCTGGTGTTTTAAGGGTTCAGTTTCAGTTTGAGGTGATGGAAAGTTCCAGAGACAGATGCTGGTGACATTCGTAGAGCAGTGTGAATGTGCATGACATCATTAGACCTTAGAAATAGCAAGCCCCGCGTGGCAGCTGTGTCATTACTATTTTAATAGTTACTTTCGTTTAAAAAACTAAAAAGACATAAACAGAAAGCTGTTTGTGGTGGCGTATACCCATAAACTCAGCACTTATGCGCTCAAGGTAGGAGGAGCAGGAGTTCAAGGCTAGCCTGGGATAGATGAGACCCTTTCTCAAAAATAAATAATAAGAGATGAGCCGTGGTGGTAGCACATGCCTTTAATCACAGCCCTTAGGAGACAGAAGCAGTAGACCTCTGAGTTCCAAGATGATTAACCCCCTCTATTGATCTACATAGAGTGTTCTGCATGGTGGCACACACCTTTAATCCCAGCACTTAGGAGGCAGAGGCAGGTGGATCACTGTGAGTTTGAAGCCAGCCTGCTCTACAAAACATAGAAAGATCTTGTCTCAAAAAACAAAAAAACAAAAAAACAAAAAAACAAAAAACAAAAAAAAAAAAAAGGAAAGAAAGAAAGAAAAGAAAAACAACAGAGAGAGTTCCAGGCCAGCCACGCTACACAGTGAAAAGCTCTGGAAAATTCATAAATAAATAAAGTAGCTCCCTAAAAGTGTGGAAAGGGAAACAGATTGTCTCCAAAAGGAAATGGCGAGGAATGGGGACATGTACTGTGACAAGGTGAGTGAGTGGGGCTGGTGACCCTGGCAGCCACAGCCAGAACACTCCCGCATCCAGCCAGGCAGGTCGGCACCCAGAGCCTGCACGCTGTGCCACACTGCACAAGACCCTACAAGACCACAAGAGTGGTAATCCCTGCACCCCTTGACACGGGCAGCTGGGGGGTCTTCCCATTCTTCCCCCCACCCAGCAGCTGTGCACACCTCTGAGGTGGGGTTGCCTTGAATTATGGACACTTGCACTCAAGACGTGGCCCTCCCAGGATCCCCCGCCGCAATCTGGACTCTCTGGGAATATGACCTCCGGCCTTCAAGGTTGACTTTGCTTTTTAATCTGAGAGCTGCCCCCTGTGGACACCGATGCTTTCCACCTCAAATTCTACGTCCTAGTCAGCATGCATTGAACCTACAGTCAGGAGCAGGCGAATCCTCTGTGTTCCAGCCCCGTCCCACATTTGCTGTGTGACCTCAGGTGAGTGTCTCCCCTTCTCTGGGCTTTCCTTATGATCTTCTTAGAAGATGTGACCTACCAGGCAGTCATTCCCACAGGATGTGCTCTGTCAGCTGGAGAGGCTGTCACCTGGATTCAAAGGCTGTGGGTGGGACATGCCAGGGGACAGCGCCAAGGTCATCATCCCTGTAGCAGTTGGCTGGACACTCAACTCACTCAGCACTCACTGTGCCAGCCCCAGCAGCTGGAATGTCAGGGCGTGACCAGAGCTATGACATCATTGTCTTCATGCCCAACCCATCATCCTTAAGAAGTTCAAAGAATTTCCTTCTTTGCAGAGTGGCCTCCAGCCAGGCATCCTCAGGGTGATCTCTGGACAGGGTCAGCTGCCTGCACCTCAGACTCCTCAGACTGTGTGCTCCTGCCCTCCTCAGATGGGAGGGAGAAGGGTCCCCCCAGAGGCCTGCACTAGGCCTCACCTCTGGGAGGTCCTCAAGGTGGAATTCTTACCCCCAGCTTACAGGTTGGAAAACTGAGGCCTGGAGCTGTCACCGGGAAGGACAGGGCTTACTCCCAGCCTGTGCTTCCCAGGCAAGGGGGAAAACCAAGGAGAAGAGTGGAGGGGTGGGCAGTGGGTGAGGTGGGAGTCCACGGTGAGAAGATCCGTGCCTTTACTGTAAACAAAGTTCATAGTCTTGCTTTGGGATTGCCAGAAAACATCTTAGGAAAGGACCAGGCCCTACCTAAGGTCTGAAGCCTAGGTTGTTGCTTTTTAATCAGACAATATCTATATCTGAAAGGAAATAGAAAATATCCACTTTATGTCCTGAGCACGCCAGTCCAGAAGTAGGGGAGCACACTTTGAGTAAGTTTACAAAGTTTAGAGGTTTGAATGACAGTGACTTGTCATATACTCCGCCCACCTTGGTGGCCGGGCTGAGGCCCATGCAGGTGCTTTTCTTCCAATCTTAGTGAGCAATGCTAACTCTCAACTCATATGGCACACAACAAATACACCTACGTGTCTTGATGCATGTATATGGGTTAAGAATGAATCCAAGTTGCCGAGGCCTCGGTGGGCATCCCGGAGGCTTCAGCCTGGGCTGAGAGGGAGTCTGGAAGGGGGGATGCTGCTGCTGGAGGCTCTCTATAACGCTGCTGGGGTCAGGTTTGAGGAAGCTACAGCATTCAGTTGTGAGGTAAAAGGCTGAACGGGTTCAGGAAGGGAAAGGCAAGGATCTGGGTCTAACCTAGGATGCAGATAAGAAGACATCACCAGAGCCGGGCATGGTGGCGCACGCCATTAATCCCAGCACTCGGGAGGCAGAGGCGGGCGGATCACTGTGAGTTCGAGGCCAGCCTGGTCTACAAAGTGAGAACAAGATAGCCAAGGCTACACAGAGAAACCCTGGTCTCAGGGGAAAAACAACAACAACAACCAAAAAACAACAACAAAGAAGACATCACCCATAGTTGGAGCCAAGTCCTCTGTCCTCAACATCCCGGATGTCGGATGGTTGGTGTGGGGCCATGCTGTTGTAGAGTTAAGGGTCCATCATGGGATGCGGTCCAGGTGAGGGGGTTACACTCTATCTGTGGTTTGGGGTATCTGATGAGTTCCCAGGCCTGGTGTACCTAATATGAACTTAATAGGTCCACGTGAGCCCAGAGTTTCAATTCTGGGCCCCCCCCTCTGTTCCCAGGAACAGGCCATTTATCGGTCTGCGATGGTTGGGTGGTGCCTGTCAGGAAGTGTTCTTTCTGGGCCCACCAGGGGCTGCTGTCATCCTTCTCCCCAAAAGGGGAGTCAAAAAGGCCTGGCTGCGGCACACACCTTTGGCTCCGGTACCCAGGGGCAGGGGCAGGGGCAGAAGCAGGCGGTTCTGGGTGAGTTTGAGGCCAGCCTGCTCTTTGTGGTGAGCTCCAGGCATAAGAGGTAGCTTGTTGAGGCTTGGAGAATGGCTCAGCGGCTAAGAGCATTAGCTGCTCTCCCAAAGGTCCTGAGTTCAATTCCCAGCACCCACATGGCAGCCAACTGTCTGATTCCATCTTCTAGTATGCAGATGTACATGCAGACAAAATAGCATATGCATATGATTAATTAAAATTTTTTTTTTTTTTGGTTTTTTGAGACAGGGTTTCTCTGTGTAGCCTTGGCTGTCCTGGACTCGCTTTGTAGACCAGGCTGGCCTCGAACTCACAGCGATCCGCCTGCCTCTGCCTCCCGAGTGCTGGGATTAAAGGCATGTGCCACCACGCCCAGCTAATTAATATTTTTTTAAAAAAAGAAATAGTAGTATTTTTTTCTTTTCACAGAAAGGATTCATATTTCTGGAACCTTTTCCATCAGTTAGCCAGTCATGTCAGATTATCAGAGCTTCTGCTGATAAGAGGAGACTAAGTTGCCACCTAAGTCAGGCATTAAAAAACAGAAGCCACATTGGTCGTGGTGTGTGCTAGCCCCACATGAGTTGTGGAGTCCACATTTCACAAAAACAATTGCCTCTTGGAGTTTCCGCCTTATTCCTGTGTTCCTTTGCAAGACGCTGAGATTATTCATCGTTTGTAACACGGGCCAGCCTGGTCTACACAGAGAGTTCTGGGCTAGCTAGGGCTATATAGCTGGGACCTTGTCTTAAAAATAAATAATAAAAAAATGGCTGCTTATAAAGGGCACCTCCTAGGACAATTCACAGCCTGAAAAGTTAGTGTTTTCTACACTTCAGAGTGACTTGGAGCAGAGGGGCAGCCTGGTCTCCTCTCTGTATTGACAGGCTTCACGGCAAATGCTAGTGGTGTTGGAATTCCAGAGAGGGTGGGCTCCTCTCCCTCCCATATGCCATGCCATGGCTTTCCTTGGCCTTCTAGGCCTCATTCAGGGGTGCGGCAGCTCAGAGAGGTCACTGCCATACCTAGTGAGAGACAGCCTTCAGAGCCAACCAAGGAAATCTCAGGAACTCCTTAGAAAGATCTAGAAACCTTCCAGAGAGGTAGAAGACCCAAATCTTGAAAGGGGGAGCCATAATTTAATCAGGAAAGCAACCCTGGTGATTTCATATAAAAAACAAAACAAAACAAAAATCAAAACCCACAGTTAATTACATTTCCTGGTAAATCTGGGCCTATTCAGAAAGCTGGAACATGCTGGCTTGTCCCGGTGTAAACTCCAAACCACTGTTGCTGAATAAAGTTCCTGGTGAGCCAGGGTCAGCCATTACAAGCCTGTGACACCCAGTCTGCTTAGCCCTTCAAAACTGCAGTGTGAACTAGATAAACAGTGGCACACTTTGGGCAGCGACCAGATAATCTAGACTGAACTTCTGATCCTTCTGCCTTTGCGTGGGAATCAATAGGAACCAGAGGCCAGTCTGTACCCCTGCCTCTGCAAGACCACATGCTACCCCAGTGGTCGAAATGGCTCCATCGTGTACGTTGGCACCTGTTGTCTTTGTTTCTTTTTTTCTTTCGAGACAGGGCTTCTCTGTGTAGCCTTGGCTGTTCTGGACTTGCCTTGTAGACCAGGCTGGCCTCCAACTCACAATAGTCCGCCTGCCTCTACCTCACAAGTGCTGGGATTAAAGGCGTTTGCTACCATGCCCAGC